>NC_056729.1:1325453991-1325586871 GCF_019279795.1 Protopterus annectens
TGAGACCATGTCTTTGACACCAGGCATCTGTCTCAGTGAGGCCCTTTTTTAGGATCAAAGTTTTACGCAGGATGCCCTTCCTGATGCAACCCTCCCCATTTATCTGTGCTTGGTCTGGCACAAAGAAATGCACTGGCTTGTGCATCCCCAGTGGCTGGGTTAAATAAAATAAATAAATAATTATTTTTTTTAATTTCACTGACATAGAGATAAACAATGGGCATTTTCAGCTGTTCACTAAAGGGTTTCAGTTCATCCCTACTCGCCCTGGGGCCCTAATAAAAAACATCGGTGGATGTAAAGTTGTTTACTAGGCAATTACATTTAAAATTATCCTTTAAGGGGCAGGAATACAATAGTACTGAAATTTGCAGGAAGAGTTTGTTTAACCCCCCCCCCCACTTAACCCTTCATTAAGAATATTTGAAGAAATGGTTGAACAAGACATAAGGAGGTTAGAATTGAAGAGGGACTCAGTAATTTCAGTAAATTTGAGAGAGACCTTCTTAATGACCTTAGAACTAATAAATGCAGGGTTATGAAACCGGATAAGGGGGTGGGGTGGTTTTGATGTACTCTGTGGAATATGAGATGGATATATATAATATTTTGAATGATGAGAATCAATACACTGTTGTTTCAAAAAGCGAGATTAATATTGCCTACTCTAAAATTAATTATTTTCTGTTTGACCATTTGTTACAAGGTACCATCAATGAGAAACTACATAACTATTTGCATGTAGAAAATCCTAAGATTCCCACAATTTTTGGGATACCTAAAACCCATAAGGGTGTGGAGAATCTTAAATTTAGACCCATTGTTGCAGGAGCAGGTTCTATTATGGAACCCCCCGCTATTTTTATAGATCACCAATTGAAAGAATTTTTACATTCAGTGGTACACATTACAAAAGATTCATGGGACTTTCTTAAGAGTATTACCATGGACAAATTTAACAGCAATGTTCTTTTGGTTACCATAGATATGGTGGAATTATTTCCTACTATTCCACATGACACTTGTTTGGTGAAGTGTTAGTGGAGGTTGGATACTTGAAAGGTAACATGGTTAATTTGATTTTTTGAACTTATGGACACTATCTTAAAGAACCACTTTGTTTATTTTAATGGAGAATTTTATAACCAGGAAAAGGGGGCTGCTATAGGAGCTGCCTGTGCCCCCCCTTATGCAAATTGTGTTTTATACTATTAGGAGAAAAAAGGATATATTTGAGACCAATTGGAACAAATATATTTCCTTTTATACCCGTTACCTTGATGACATCTGTCTCCTTTGGGAAGGTTCAGAAGAATCTCTACAAGAGTTTTTTTGTTCCATCTACAATTCTTCTAAATTTTTAAAATTCACCTATACTTTGTCCCAATCAAAGATAGTCTATTTAGATGTTACACTTTACAAAGACTATGCCAACCAGCGTTTTCAATCAAAATTATTTAGGAAGAGTGCATTTTCTAATTCATATCTGCATTACGACAGCATTATGACAGCAGACACCCTCATTACCAAAAGAAAAGGATTATCAATGGACAACTCATTACAGCTTCAAGGATGACTAGTGAGAGGAAGGTGTTCCTTGAAGAGGTAGAATTTTACATTTTTATTTTTGGAGAGGGGGTATCCCAAAGCATTTATTCACACATTAGTTAAGGAGGTGAGCAGAGACAGGACACCTTATATCACCCTGTGCTAGTTATTGGAAGGACCACAGGAGGTCAGGTGAATAAAGTTAATAACAGTCATGATGGGGCATTTATACACACCTTTTCTACTACTTCTGCTCAGGTTGAGGACATAGTGAGGAAACATTGGGCTAATCTGAGAGTTAATGATGAGACTAAGAACTATCTTCCGGAAAAACCTACCTTTGTTAGAAGAAGAGACAATAATTTAAAGGAATTATTTGAAATGAATGAGATCAAAACACATTAAGTAATGGTGGGAAACGGGGACTTATGGATGTGGGTCATGTAACCAGTGTGTGTACATGTTAGACAAACATGAAGTTTATATACCATCAAGAAAACATTGGGTGAGAGCTACAGGCTTTTACAACTGTAACTCAAAAGGAGTAGTTTATTTAGTGACATGTGACACCTGATATAGTTTCTACATTGAGAAAACAGAGAGGAGTTTAAGGAGGAGAGTATACGAGCGCATGTATGATGTGATTAGGGCTAAAGAATCCAACGCATTATACCAGCATTGATATGAAAACATTTTTTTTGTATTAGAATAGGTGGCTATTGATCCCCGGGGAGGGTGCTGGGAAGCTGGGCTAGAATATAGGGAGCTTTTCTGGCAACTTAGGTTAGATTCAGGAATGACCTGGGGTTTAATGATCAAATCAGCATCAACAGTGTATTGAAACCTAGACCAGCAAAATAATAAGAGGGTAACTACAATATGTAGTATACTACAAATATCCATATGTTTTTTATAAGTAGAAACAAATGGCAACTGTTTAGATTTTCACAGTATTTTAAAGTAGGTAATTTATTAAGTATATACAAAACATGGTTTTTGTTGATACTTTTTTAACATTATGATTGTGCACTAGTTTGGCAGGAAGCGAGGGACATTTATGGTTTTATCTACAATCTAAGTGAAGGATGCATGGTACAAATGTATGCATTCCATTTTAGAATTGACTGTATAGGGTTCTTTCATTTGTTAATTGATTAATTGGTGTGGTTTTAATGATTGATGGCACTATTTATGGTAGTGAGTCAGGTAGTTGAATTTGTTCTGATGAAGCCTGGTGGTTTTGGGCGAAAGCACTTAACTTTGTGATTTATTTTGGTGACATTGTATTACGTTGTGCCTTACTTATTGCTCTGTGGATTTGCAATAAATGTTTTTGGCTCTGCTGTCCTGCTTGGTGCTGAAGTTCCTGATTATTTGTTAAATGATATTATATCCCATAAAGTTACTGTTGCCTTAAAGCCACCTTTTTAAGTAAGCTGATGAAAATAGAATAGACACTACAACTGCCATGCAAGAAACACTTTCAGGCTTTGGGAAAGGTGTGGCTTAATGGTCTGTTTCTGAAGCTACTTGTAATATGGGAAAACAAAACTTTGAGCAGGTTTGCTAGAATGCTGTATTTGGCTGTTGTCAATTTGCCAGGTAAATAAGTGAACATAAATTGCATGTGTGTAACACCCTTCTTAGAGTGAGCTGCTTAATTGATGCTCAATCTCAAACCCTGGACCATGGCTATAGGACACAAAAGATTTAATCCTCCACAGCAACCAATAGATCTACTTGTCATCTGTTTTGCAGAACAGCTCTGATTTTGTGTCATATTAGTGTTCTTTTTTCAGCAAATCAATAAGACAGTGACTGAGGCATGTAAAAATTTGGGCTAGACTCCTCATTCTTCATCTGGACTACAGACCTAGTAACTAGTACCTATGAACCAGAGTCATTACCTTGTGAAAGAAGAGACCTGAGTGTTGTAAACAGAAGCATTCTTAATGTTGACAATACGTTTATTATTTTGCTACAAATGAACAACCCAACATGAAGTGTATGAGTTCAGTTTTATTTTAGCTATGTATACATTTTTAACTGTCCTACTTTGGAGATGCACAGGTGTGAAATACATTGTGCTTGGGTTACAACAGCATGTCTGGCACTTAGCACAGATGAGGAAGGCTATGAACTGTTAAAGAGCTGCTCTCTGTAATACATGGTTCGATTACTTCAGTCTTCATTTGTCTTCTGTGTAACTCTGCTAAGTTACTTCACTGGGCCATATTCCCGGGCTGCTCCTGAAAAGGGGAACTTGTGCCCAGTGGGCTGTCTCAGATGTTTTATAGTGGTTGCATTACACATTTGTCTTTTTAATTCCTACACCCTTCGCATAGATGTTGACTAGTACTTCACAATATGCTCTTTAAGTATGAATCCCAGAAGGTCTCTTGTAGTTTAATGTATTACCAAATTCATTGTGACTAAATGTGAAATTCAGGGAAAGAGACATTTGCTGTTTCTCATGCCAAATCTGTTTTCATTGTGAAAGTGTTTTGTTATGTTTTGTTTTGTTTTGTTTTGTACAGCAAAATTTTGAAATGCGAGTTTCAAATGAAATCCAAATCTTTGGATAACTGTAAAATTAAGAAGGAAACAGTATGCACACTGATGGGGTGTATGGTAATGATGGAGAAACAGCCAAGTAATGGGATATTGGTCTGACTGGCTGGTGCCTGATTTTGTATGATTTATAGATTGTGTAACAAAACTTACTGTAGCATTTATACTGTCTGCAATTGCTTTGCTATACTCGTTGCAATTAAGAATAAATTAATTCATTAAAAGGCCTGGATTTTATGAAATAATCTAACCATGTTAGTAATATAATTTATTTTTGTAGTACCTTCTTTATGGACCCCAGCAAATGCAAAGGGGCTGACATTTGTAAGGCCGTATAATCTGATATTCAGCATGCATTATGTAGTCATTGTTGCATATTACTGCGATGCAGTCTTTTATATAAGATCTGATTGTAAAAGATTTATACATTTGATAGGGGCAGAGCCTAATGGCTAACTGAGAGCAGCTTGATTTTGAGCTCTTCATACTCATACTAGAAAATACAGGAAAAACTAAATATATTTAAAAAATTTGGGGTAAATATCGAAGATGAAGTAATTTATAACAAAACTACCAATTTTGAAGAAAGAATTCTGAAATTTTCCTGTCAAATACTACAGAGGACATTCCAAACTGTTTGAAGATGAGTAACTCCAAGAATTCACACTCAGACTCTATTATAAAAAAAGAGATGCAACAGATATCTGCTACTTTTCTGGACTTATCGCTAAAAATGGACAGATTTACTGAAAATCTAGAAAGTCTTAAAGATAACTGCCAAAAACAAACAGAAGTTTTTAAAGAAATCTTACAACAGCAACAAATAAAAATACCAGACATTGAGACTTCCTTAAGTGATGTTGATGGGAGGTTAAAAGAAAGTGAACTACATACTCAATTTCTGCTACAAGAGAACACTTGGTTAATAAATAAAGTTGATGATATAGAGAATAGAGAAAGAAGGACAAACATAAGGATTTTTGGTCTTCCAGAGAAATCTGAAGGTGACGACATTATCTCATTCTTGAACTCTTGGTTTCCTGAAGTTCTTGGACTAAAAGAAGGCTTATCTTATGGGATAGAGAGGGCACACAGAGCTATCGGTAAGCCACTTTCTATTTCTTCTAAATCAGCTCCAAGATCCATAGTAGTTAAATTTCTTTCTTTTATGGATAAAGAGCTTATACTGAGATCTACATGGAGGAAAAGTCCTGTTATGTATAAACAGTCATTATTAAGATTTGATAATGACTATTCAACAACAGATCTGGATATAAGGAAGAAAACATGGCCATTAGTAAAACTTTTAAAACAACATAAAATCAAAGTGCAGCTCTCTTATCCAGCCAAAATAAGAATCCAATATAACAACGACATGAGAACATTCAACAGCATAGAGGAAGCCACATCTTTCATAAAGAATAATAATATAATTCCACTACCTGAAGAAATGGACTGGTTAAATTCATCCTCTTTAAAAAGGGCTCCAGGAAAAAATATTTGGTCGGAGGCAAGAGAGAAAAAGAAACAAAAGACTGACAAAAAGAACTCTGATGATACTATTTCTCTCAAAGTATCAACTAAGGTATGATTATAATATATTAAAACTAAACTCTTTAATACACTAGTATAAAGCAGTTCTTTTTTTCTTTTTTCTTTTCTTACTTAATTGTTTAGTTTAATATAATACCTAAATGTTAGTGCTAATTAATAACTTATTAAAGCCCTGAAGTATATACTTATTCTCTTACTTATTCTCTAAATACTTATTCTCTTACTTATTCTGTAAATACTTATTCTCTTACTTATTCTCTAAATACTTATTCTCTATATACTTATTCTCTATATACTTATTCTCTTACTTATTCTCTATATACTTATTCTCTATATACTTATTCTCTTACTTATTCTCTATATACTTATTCTCTTACTTATTCTCTAAATGCTTGAAAAAAATAACAAATGAAGTATACTAGACATTCTTATTATTTTGTCACTAAGCTTTTAATATAAACTGCCCTTTTAAATGGTTTTCTCTATACAACTACTCAGTTGATAAATTAAGGCACTTTCAATGCCTGAATAAATATTATCATTTTTAGTAATCACATTTATGTTATTTTAAAGTACACATTCAAAATTCATTGATTTATTTTGATGTAGAGTATTGTGATAAAAATGTTATACAATAGAATCACTCATGAACATTTTAGATGTATTCAGCATATTACTGTATTATTTGAAAATAAAAAAGCATCCACGAGCCTTCTGCTCAGTTATTTTTAGTTTCCTTATCTAAAAAGTTGTTCACCGCTTCATACATAGCATGTGACATATTTAACTGTACATAGATGTAATTTAAGTTACTGGCCAGAAGACAGCGTATAAATACACACTATTGCAGAGTTTTCCTTTTTAACACTGCTGTCTCTATTCTATACAAGTGTTTGGTTACTAGAATAGTGCAAAATAATAATTTATTTAAAAGTGTACATTCAAAATTCATTGATTTAATTTGATGTTGAGTACTGTGATAAAAATGTTATACAATAGAATCACTCATGAACATTTTAGATGTATTCAGTGTATTACTGTATTATTTGAAAGTAAAAAAACATCCACGAGCCTTCTGCTCAGTTATTTTTAGTTTCCTTATCTAAAAAGTTGATCACCGCTTCATACATAGCACACGATATATTTAACAGTACATAGATGTAATTTAAGTTACTGGCCAGAACATGGTGTGTAAATAGACACTATTGCAGAGTTTTCCTCTCTAACACTGCTGTTTCTTCCCTATACAAGTATTTAATTACCAGAATAGTGCGCTATCATTGCCTGAATAAATATTGTTGTTCTTGGTAAATGCTTTTATGTAGCTTAGAGGTACACATTTACAATTTGTTAATTTGAATTAATGTAAAGTATATTAATGAAAATATTATAAAATGGAACCACTAGTGACCATTTTGGGAAGCATCTAGAACATTAAAGTATTATCTGAAGGTGGACAGTATTCTTAAGCCTTCTGCTCAGCTTTTTCAGTTTTTTTGTCTGCAAAGTTGTTCACCGTCCACATTCATAAGCACGCGATATATTCTAGCATGTTTAGATGCAATTTAAGTTACTGATCACAAGATGGCATGTAAACACGCACTATCGCAGAGTTCTTTCCTTAACACCGCTGTTTTGATTACAGTAAAGGAAGCGTTTGCTTCAATTATTCTCACACTTCATATATTCTTTCGTACTTTATTAAAAATTTATGGTTTATTATAAATCTCAGTTAATATCTCATGCAAGTATAGCGTTAGATCTGCTTTGAAGACAACGCTATTATAACAAGAAAGATAGTGAATCATTTAAATACTGTTGTGTCTTAATGGGTGAGTGTCTGGTAAAAGTATAATACATGCGCTCTGTGAACACATCTAACCGACACTGGGTTAGATGAGTTTCTTATAGTTGTTAAGTTGTATAGAAATGGAAGAAGAGAGAAGGAAAAGGGAAGGTGAAGATCCTGAGTGTCAGCCTACTGAGAATTATACTTTCATTTATCTAAAGATTGCTTTATCATACTTGTTATTGTATAAAAGAAGCACTATACGTAAAATGTTTATTATAAATGATTAGTTATGGGACAAGAGTGCTATTGCACCATTATCAAGGTAGATTTCCTTTGCAAGTATAATTCTAATTTTGACCTTTCTCCTTTCTGTTTTATAGTTTTAACATATAAGTTGCGACCCTTTACTAGTTACCAGACGTTCACTACATTTGAGATAAGCAGAAGTCAATATTCTGATGTGTGATCTTTAAATTGAACTTAATAGAGAAAATCTTATGAATAATAACTTACTAATAACAGAACTACAAAAGATCACATATAAGTAATTTAGGAGTGAAATGTTTTACACATTTTATTAATTTTAGATTGTGGAACTATCAGAGTTATAAAACTGACATTGACTGAAGAATGAGAAAATGCTTTAATGTAAAGCATTATAAATATTGCTTTAATTCTGTTATTATATTAAAGCTTATAAATGAATATTATTGTCTGTAAAGACTGTAATTGGTTTTGATAAAGTGGTTAGCTATATGTCAATTAACTTCACTATGCTGATGTAATACCTTATATAGATCTAAAATATGTAAAAAAAATCTCTTATTTTAAACAGTATCTATCTATCATACTCACTCTATTTCTTTTTATTATTAATAACAATGTTAAATATCACTAATGACAATTAATGATCTGACATTTGCTAATATATTATTTACAACTGGTAATTTGCAAACATTTTATAATATTAATGAAAAATGAACGGTGAGCAGCCTGTCTGGCGCTATGTTCCGCCACATAACACAAGCACTCAGGTCACTCCAAGGCAAGTACAAATATGACTCAGTCATTGTCCATGCTGGTGTGAATGACCTGAGACGTACCTCCCTGGACTACATGAAAAGAGACATAGAGGAGCTCTCTGAGCATGTAGCCCAGGCTGGCATGACCCTGACCTTGAGTAGCATCTTACCCTCACCAAGAATGATGCCACAGTATGAAGACAAGATGATCAATTTCAACAATTGGCTTAAGTATTGATGTCATTCAAAGGGGGTCCAATGCCTATCAGCTTGGGATGATATGCACGACAAGCCACGATGCTTTGCTAGGGACGGCTTGCACCTGTCACCCCTGGGCTTTAGGATATTGGCAAAGGCTCTTGCTACCCCCATAATGCCTTTTTTAGGCAAGGCTCAAAAGACAAACCCACCTCCATAGGTATCACAAGGGATAAGAAACTAAGAGTAATGCTACTCAACGCTAGAAGTCTAAACCTCAAGATGCACGCACTCGAAAATCTCCTTAGCATGGAGAACATCGATATCTGTGCAGTAACAGAAACCTGGTTCAGGGGTCCCGAGAGCACCCCAGCACTACCAGGTTATACCTCATACCATGCTTTTCAGCCCCAAAACTTGGACCGAACCACAAAAGGAGGGGGAGTATCGATATTCATCAAAGATACCCACACCTCCAGGTTGGTGGCAAAGCACGAAGCATCAGAGACTATCCATGTGCAACTAATAGTGGGTAAAACTGCCTTCCAGTTTATAGCCTGCTACAGACCACCCTCCCAAACCCAGGAACCCCACTCGGCCTTCCTGAGAACACTGGAAAATATGAAGGTCTCTCCGAACACCATTATATTGGGCGACTTCAACTACCCAAACATAGATTGGGAGCATTACTCTAGCTCCAACACCCTTGCCCAAAGGTTCCTAGAATTCATAAACTCAAATGCTATGGAACAACTTGTTACCACTCCCACAAGAGGGGAAAACATACTGGACCTGATCATCACCAACATGGGGACTCTATGCTCCAGACCAGAAGTGTATCCTCACTGGTAAGATCAGACCATAAACTGATCTCACTGGATATTCACATCCCGACCCCACCCCTGCCCAGAAAACCACAGTGAAAAACTTCTCTAAAGCAAATTTCACACTCCTCAAAACCAAGGTGGAATCCTTCAAAGCCCCGGGCCTGTGGAAAATACGCCCAGACCGCAGAATCCTTTATAAATGCATTCTATGAACACCTTCAGGACTGCATGGATCATGCAATCCCAAATAAAACCAAGACCCAATCCTCCAAAGGCAGACGACCTGTCTGGTGGACCCCAGCCATAAACAAACTATACAATAGAAGGAGGAAGCTACTACATGATAGAGCAAAATCCCAAAAAGGGAAGGCATCCCTGATCAGTATTAGCAAAAAACTAAGGGCACTCATAAAATCGTCAAAGGCCAGCTTCGAGAGAAAAATTGCACAGGACACTAAGGATAATCACAAGGCTTTCTTTAGTTGTTAGGAACCTGGGTGGGAATTCCCAGATATGCTCAGAATTAGTCCAAAATGACAAAAAATACACTGATCCCACAGACATTGCCAACATCCTAGCTGACAGGTTCAGCGCAAACTTCTCCCCACTAAAAGGGCAAATATCCATCCCAGCAGAGTGCTGCCCCCCTGACATCTCAGATGCTCAGGTGGGAGCCGCCCTCTCCAAAGCAAAAAACACAGCATCAATGGGACCAGACGGTGTCCCAGGCTGCGTCCTACATGAACTCCAAGAAGAGCTAAACCCAAACATAAAACTACTGTTCAATCTCAGCCTTACTACAGGATATGTACCCAAAGAGTGGTGTACAGCAACAGTGGTCCCTCTCCACAAAGGTGGTGCCTCAACAGACCCTGGAAACTATCGCCCCATAAGCCTGACTAGCTTGGTCTGCAAAGCTATGGAAAGGATCATCATGGACCTCATAAATAAAGATATTGGGGACCTACAGACACTGGATCCTACCCAGTTTGGCTTTGTTAAGGGCAGATCCTGCCTCTTAAACCTGGTTGACTTCTTTGAAACAGTCAACAAGGCCATTGACGAAGAGAAGGTGGTCCACACAGCCTATCTGGACCTCGCAAAAGCCTTCGATACAATACCCCACTCGGGCATTATAGATAAGCTCACCAGCTTAAATATAACCCCCTATGTCACTAGATGGGTTGCAAACCTGCTCAAGGACAGAACCCACATGGTTAGAATTGCTGGAGCCATGTCAGACTCCAAACCAGTTACAAGTGGCATCCCACAAGGCTCAGTCCTGGGACCTCTCTTGTTTGGTATATATTTCTCGGAGGTACAGGCCAACACGGAAGGACTGTGGCTGACCAAGTTCGCAGATGACTGCAAACTGGGCGCCATAATCGACTCTCCAGCCGACACAAGCATCCTCCAAAAGGGCCTCATAGAAACAGACAACTGGTGCCAGAGCCATGGCCTCAAGCTAAACGCCAAAAAGTGTATAGTCATCCCCTTTGGCAAAAACAAAGTACCCACAAATTACCACATAGGTGGTAATCCATTAAGTACAGAAGAAGTAATTAGGGACCTGGGGACCCAAGTTGATAGCAATCTCTCATTTGACAACCACGTGGCCAAAGTGGTTAGAAAAACATTTTATATAGCCCACCTAATCATGAAGGGATTCACACCTAGATTAGGGGAGGTCATCGTGCCTCTTTACTCATCCCTCATCAGGCCCATAATTGAGTACAATGCCCCTTTTGGGATGTACCTTACCAAACACCTGCAGCAACTGGAAAGACCCCAAAAGTACCTCACCAAGAGGATCAAAGGGCTCAAACAGATGCCATATGCTGCCCGGTTAAAGAAACTCCAGCTCTACTCAGTGGCATACCGCCTGCTCAGAGGTGACCTGTGCCTGACGTATAAGGCCATGTCCAACCCGGAATTAAGGGACATGCTGCACCTCAAAAAATCCAAATCCCATCGAGCTACACCCTCGAGAGACTTGAACCTCAGCACTGAAATAAATAGGACATGCTGGAGGGACAGATTCATAACCCAGAGGCTCCCTTCACTCTGGAATAAAATCCTAGTCCAGGTTAGGCAGAGTCCCTCATTGACTCTTTTCAAGAGGAATCTTGATGAGTGGATGAGAGATCGTAGGTTTACCCCAGGTATCACTTCTGTGTCACTGTTAGACAGAGGCACAGTATACTAACCTCGAAAAAGGGCATAGCAAAATTAATTTAAAATGGGTGGCGAAAGCCAAACATACTCTGGCTAGGCTTATAAATGCCCTAGGGCAGATAGCCTAGTATGAACCTATGAACCTATGAACCTATGAACCTATGAACATCTAATATATTGTTAAAGTAATTAACAAATGTCTTATTTAAAATTGTTTGCAATTTGAAATAATATCTCATTTTAGAATCTAATTAGTAATGAACAAAACTTCACAGACTAGGTATATATGTTATTTACATAAAAAGTGTATCTTGTTCTCTGGTTTTAGTTTTCATTTTTTTGAGGAGCTCAATTTAAAGCAACATTTCCTCATTAATGCAACTATTATTATTGAGGGTAAATCTGTTTGAACTTTTAAGTCCAAACAGATTTGAGGTGCTAGACACTTCATGTTTGGGATTTAGAATGGTAAAATCATTAATTGTTTATTCAATTTATGTTAATGCAATGTTTTTCAGCTTTTTCTTTTTTCAGTGGTCCAATTTGAAACTTTTTTTAAGCATAAATAGAAATAAATATATTCATTTCAAAATAACTTTTAAAAGAGAGGATAAATCTAATACTCAAAACACATTAACTTCCAAGGTAAAACAAAATTTCAAGAACAAACAATCCAAAAGTACAAATAAGTACTTAAAAAAATGACAGACACAACTTTATTATCTACAAATATTAATGGTTTAAATAATTCTATAAAAAGGTCGAATTTTCTAAGATATTTGAAATTACAAAAAGCACAAATCATAGTTATACAAGAATCTCATTTTAAAAGAGATGATAATTTCACATGGAAACCTAGTGACTATCTAATTCTTTCTCACTCCCTTTACAAAAAAAACAAGAGGAGTTATAATTTTATGGAAAAAAAAGTGTAGTTATTCCTCAGATCATTTACAAACACGAAGATAAAGAAGGATTAATATCAATTGTAATAATAAAATATCAAAATAGAATTTGGACTTTAATAAATATTTACTGGATTCCTGGAATAGGATTGTCTATGGTTAAAAACACATAGAATTAATTAACAAAGTAAATAAAGGTATGATAATAATGGGGGGGGGTTTCAATTGTATTTTAGATAACTCTGAAACAACTAATAAAAGAAAGTTACGTCTCACACCCATAAGTAAATATTTCAAGAGATGGTTAGAAAGCTTAAATCTAATAGATACATTTAATTTTAAAGATTCTAACTCATTAAGTTACACACATAGCGATTATCGCTTTAATACTAAAACAAGAATAGATAAAATATTGGTCTCCTCTGATTTAAACAGTAGGATAACAAAATTTTCTATTATCCCATGTCCCCTTTCAGACCATAATGCCTTAATTCTTAAACTACAAATTGATTTCAAAAGATTAAACACTATAACTAGAATACCAGCTTACATCCTTAAATTAAAAGAGTTTAAACCTTGGCTAGATTCAGAAATCAAATATTTCTTAGAAACAAATCCTATTAACGATACAAATAATATAATAACTTGGGATACACTCAAGGCTTTTTTGTATGGCAAGATTATAGGATGGTTTAAAAATAAAACAAAGGAATGGGAATCTGAATTGCAGAACATACAAAAACGAATAACAGAAATAAATACAAGTTCTTATGATGTAATAGATTCTCAGGAAAAAAAAAAAGAAATTATAGATTTAAATAAAAATACAATGAATTCCTCACTCATAAAACAAATCTAGCTTTGGAAAAACTAAAATTTGCTTCAATGTCAACTTCTCCAAAACACTTACATAATCTAGCAATGAGAATTAAAAAGCAGAACTTAGAAAATAACATCATAAATATAATACATGAAGGAAAAGGGAAAAAAGGTATCTGATGTGAATGATATTCTTGAAGCTTTTAAGTTCTATTATGCTAAGCATTATGGAAATAATGATAATAATATTTTATTTTCAGATCAGAAATTTAATAGTTCCTTAATAAAAAAACTACCTGATCAATTAAAAGTAGAAATGGACAAGCATATCTCCATAAAAGAAATAAAAGATATAATTAAAGTAAGTAAAAACAACAAATCACCAGGAATGGATGGAATAATAATGGAATTATATAAAATGTTTCCAAATTCAGCAATTTCTCTACTTCATAACATGCTAAATGATATTCAAACTCAAATGATTACTCCACCATCCTGGAAATATTCACTAGTTACCCCTATAAAAAAAGATAAAAGTGATCCATCCCAATGTAGTTCATATAGACCTATCTTCCTGCTTAGTAATGATTATAAAATTTTTATGTCTATCTTCGTAAATAGAATTAAGAAATCCCTGACTAAAGTCATAAATGAAGACCACACAGGCTTTATATTTGGAAGACACACATATGACAATATTCAGAGAATTTTAACCATTATAGAAGCTCAGAACAGAGACAATTCAGAAGCTCTTATAATCACATTAGATATAGAGAAAGCATTTGATTCGGTAAACTGGAAGTATCTATTTAAAATTTTGGAACTTTTTGAATTCCCATTAAACTTTATAAATTTAATAAAGAATATATATAAAGACAACCTGGCTTATGTAAAATTAGGCCCATTTACCTCGGAAGCTTTCAAAATAACTAAAGGCTCTAAGCAAAGTTGCCATATGTCTCCCATCCTGTTTGCCCTGGCGATAGAATTATTTGCGTCTGCAATATGAAGTGATCTAAAAATAGAAGGAATTAACTTTTACAATAAATTTAATTCTAAAATTATGTTATTTGCTGACGATATATTGCTGACTTTAAGACCGAATGAAGAGTCCATGCAAGAATTAGAGAAACAAGTAGAAGATTTTTTTTTCCATTTCAGGTCTTTGTTTCAATAGATCCAAATCAAAACATATACTTCTAAATAAAATAGATGACTTGCATCTGAATAAATATCAAATAATTGGAGAAAAGGTTTCTTCACTAAAATATCTAGGAATTCTTATATCTGAGAACATAGATACTACCATGATCTTAAATTATAATAAAATCCAAAATTTAATTCAAAAACAAGTTAATAGCTGGAATAAATTAATGTTAAACCTGGAAGATAGGTTACAGTTAATAAAATTGATATTACTACCACAAATAAACTATATAGCATTAGCAATCCCTATTTTACCAGATAAAAAAGTTATAAAGACAATACAGAAACTTTTAATGGATTTTCTTTGGCATCCAAAAAAGAATAGAATTGCATTATCACATCATATTAGACCCTGGGACTTGGGAGGAATTAAATTTCCAGACATAGAAACGTATATTAAAGCTTCCATCATTAAACTTATACTAAATTGGGTAAATCCAAGTTATTCATCCGCATGGAAAATTTTACATTTAACTTTCTTCTTAAATGAAAACAAAATATTAAAAAATATGGATTTGGAGAATTATAACAACATATTTTGGCATGTTCTATGTCATAGCTTACAAAATAAAACAACAAAGCCCACTAATTTATCATATCTGAATAATATTTATAATCTATTTAGAAAATTTATAATTACAAATCCAGATATAAAATTATAGTTCGATCTCTTAATACCATTTAAAACATCAAAGAATTTTAAAGAAAAATCCAAGAAAAATACTCATTAATTGGGAATCCAAAACTTTATTTACTGGTTTCAATGCTTAAATAATCACAGTACTTTAACCACCCAACAAGTAATAAATGAGTTTAGTATATCTGAAATAGACAGAACAGAACTTCAAAAAGTACTACAATATGCAAGTGATTTATGTAGAATTATTAATGGTTCAAGCTTTAATACTATACCTAAGTTCATAAAATATATGCAAGAATCGATTTATGGAAATCATAATAAGCTAATTTCTATATCTAAATTATACAAAATTTTAATAGTGTATAAAACCAAAATAGGTCAAAATGTTGTAAACATTTTAACAAAGGACTTGACAATAAATCTATCATCTGAAGGTATAAATGACCTTTTGTTGTCAGTTAAGCTAACATCAAACTTCCAGATATGGAAAATCTTCACATGGAAATTTTTACATAGAGCCTTTTATACACCATATAAAATAGTCAAATTTGACCCTACCCAAAAGCACACATGCTGGAGATGCACTGTAAACTGTAAGGCAGATTGGATACATATATTTTATGATTGCATTAAAAAATTATGGGAAGATATTATTAGATTTCTTCAAGCCATTTATAATGATAAATTTGTTCTAACAAAATCTTTAATTTTTTTGAATGTAGATGACTCAGTAACTATGAGTAAAAGTGATCAATATCTTTTATGGTCTATTCTGGCTGTAGCCAGAAAATGTATAACAAGAAAATGGAAATCCACTGTTCCTCCAAGTTATGAAGACTTCATATCTCTATTAAAGGAATCTGCACAGAAAGAAATAAAAGTCAAAGAAGAAAGAATTTTTCCCAGACGTTGGACAGACAATCCTTGGAATAAAATCTTAATACTTATAGACATATTACAAAAGGACAGAATTTCTTCTGCATGAAATTGAAATGTCATAAACTAAGATGAACTTATGTGAATATATGCCAGTAAAGGTTATACTAGTTCTATGAGATTATTCCTCTTTATAACCTTATTGGTTAATCCTTTTCATTGGACCACCTGTAAATATTGTACATATTGTTATAGTTATTAACTATTTTCTTTTATTTTGAATTGTAATTTAAAATTTACTGTATCATAATTTGTCTACAAACAAAAAAAATAAAAATTATTTAGCAAAAAAAAAAAAGATTTATACATTTCAGTTAGCACTCTCACTCTAACAGTTAGTGTAAAGGATTACCAATCCAGCTTGTTACTACAATACTTCCTGTGACAAGGGTGCATGGTTTGAATCTTTTTACCTTAATTTACCTATTGACTGACAGTGAGCAAGTAATTTAACCAGACAGTGCTTTGGAGCAATTGAGAATTTGGGCTAGGCTCCTTACTGGTCTCCTGGACTGCATACCTAGTAACTATAAACATGTAATCATTGTTTGCCAGCCATCCCCTGTTGAGCTAGTTCAGGAAATATTATGGTAATATCACCAGCACACATTTTTTAATGCAACATAGGCAATTTATTATCCAGGGCAGCAGGCACTGCATTTGTAATTGAAGCACTGAAATGCAAAGTTGTTTGCCAACAGCAGCTTCTGCATTAGTAATAGTTCTCATTAATGTGGAATTATTCAGATGACTTTCACTTCTGCAGAGACTGTGCATATTGATTTAGCATATGTTATCAAGTTATTAATATTTCTTATGCCCTCATAAATATGATTCTATTTAAACTGTGCCACATCTGACCGGATCCTATGGTATGCTTCTTGCTATCTTTATATAATTTCATGCAGTTTATCCAAAGCTACCATTAAAGCATATGTAATTTATTTCTTCTTAGCAATAAGGGGTTTAAGGTATCAACAGGTGTGGGGAGCTCTCAATATCTTATGCTCTTGTCTAGTCATGTTTAAAAATGTTTAATCTGGCTTTGCAGGACTAGAGTGCATGTGTGAATTAAGTAGGTATACTTTACTGTACTTGTGTGCACGTGGCAAGAAGTACACAATCAACAAATAAAGTTAAATCTATGTAAGGCAATATGCAAATAACTTAATTTGTTAAGTCTAGTTTGCATTGTTTTGTACTGTTGAATCTGCTGGAAGGATATCCCCACCCCCACTTACTCACCCACACTCATAGGCCTTTTTACTGATGAAGGTGAAGCTACATTAACACTTCAGCATATTTCACTCTTATCAGTGTAATGTATCCCTGGAACAACATTGAAAAGCCCATAAATATAAAATTAGATGCTGTGACTCGAGACAAGTAGTTAGAGTTCGGACAACCTGTCTTTTGTATCCATGAACATCCTACCTCACTGATTGTTTATGGTGGTATACCATCTAGGGGGTTCTTCCTGCTCAGTTTGCTCTTCTTCCCTACCCTTCCCCCATACCCCATATCCCACCCTCCCCCAGTACCTCTACTCTTATTTTTAGCAAACCACTTCCCCTCATTCCTATGATCCAATTACATGCAACCCAACCTTGTCCACACCCACATTTCATGCACAACTTACTTTATTTTATTTAGCCAAACTTATCTGCTCTCCCTTATATCCATTCCCTTGAACTCACATGCCCACTACTATACTTTTTTGCATCTTACTATACTCTACCATCACAATACAATCACCACCTCAAACTATTTTAAATTAACTCCAGGCTTACCACCTTCTTTTCTACTACACACACAAACTAGCATTGCACCATAATTTTACCACTGACCAATCACATCAACCCCACACATCCTTATCACAAACTGCAAGGTAAAACACCTAACCACATTATCAAAGCCCACTCTGAAGTCAAAATATTCCAACCTTACCTTCAGCTGCACATATATCACATGATAACACTCTTTATTTACACCTGTACTACATTCAGACACACAAATTCCAATTTTACTATTTTTAAACCCACTATCACAGTTAACATGCTCCTCCTAACTTGCCTATCCTCTTTACTCTTAATTCTCAACCTCACTACAGCTATATCTTTGCATACTCCCACACACCAATACACATCAACAACCTCCTCTATCCCTCTCCCCAATAAACAACACAGCTTCTCACATATCTCCTCCCAGCTTTTCTCCTATACCCTCCCATTCTATTCAAGCCACAAACTGGCCTCCTCACCTCCTATGAAACCACACTTGACACCAGTACTCTCACCTAGGAATAAAAAACACCTCCCATGGTATGCGTTCCTCATTACCTATCTTCTCAAATGTGGAGACACACATCCTAACCCTGGCTCACCCACTAATCCTAACCACAACAGAAACCCCAAAGACTTAAACATGCTTACACTTAACCTTAGAATTATATGTAATAAAATAGTCCCACTGCATGCCTGGATTGATTAAAATAAACCTGACATACTAGCCCTTACTGAAACATGGCTACACCCCAATTTAAAAGACTCAGAAATAATACCACCAAACTTTGCAATAACCAGAAGAGATAGATCTAAAAAAAGGGGGGGGATAGCACTTCTATATCCTTCTACACTCAACATCACACCCTATACCAGTAATATACCCATCTTTTCCAGTGCTGAAGTACTAATCTCCTTTTTGAACCTTAATAAATCAAAAATAATTTGCATAATAGTAATATATATCCCACCAGGTAACAATATACCAGTGCTGGAAAATATTTTCTCCTGGACATCCCAAACAATAAACATTGAAACAATGTTAGGAGATGTAAATATAGATTGGCATACCATAGCTTCCGACTCCCCCACAAATAGTATAAATCTGTATGTTTGTTCTCAGCTTATCAATACTCCAACAAGATACAGCAAAGATGTTGCCTACCAATCCACCTTAGACTGAATTCTAGTATCCCACCCTGCTAATTACCCCTCTTCTGATTCACTGCCTAGCTCCCTGAGTGATCATCTGCCAGCTTATTCCCTTAGAACAAACTCCCAACAACTAAGAGTACACACTATAAAATCAGTTAGGAACTCAATTTTTGTCAGCATAAATTCAGCAATTTCCTACATGAAATAGACTGGACACCCCTTAAATAACTACCCCTTAATGATGCTGTGCTATACTTTACTAACACCTTCCTTCACATACTTAATACACCAGCTCCTGTTTGTATGAAAAGAATCAAAAATAACTCGGCACCATGGCTCTCTAAGGAATGTAAACACCTGATGAAGCACCATGACTCTCTAAGGAATGTAAACACCTGATGATGCAAAGGGACCGAGCCTGGTCAACCTGGAAACAAAACAAAAATTAACAAAATCATGTTAATTTCAAAACACTACGTAACAAAGTGAAAAAACTGATCAACAGCGATAAGAAGTCATATTATTCCCAGCTTCAACTCTAGCATAAAATCAACCCCAGTAAATTTTGGCACTCCATATCTTCTCTACTTAACCCTGGAAGAAATGGAGAGCACACGATACACCTCCACCACAAATAGCCAAAAACTGCAACAAGCACTTCATAAGATCAGTTTCAGACTTACTGACATCCCTATGCCGGACCCCCCACCCTTCAGTCTATTCAGACAAAGACCCCAGGCCATCAACTACTTCTAACCCTGTCATAAATAACCCACCCACCTACTCAATAAAATATCACACAAACCCCATTCTCATTTCAGCCCATACCCACTGACACCATTAAGAAACTGCTACAAAGACAAAAATCCTGCTCTACTTCAGCTGACAATCTCCCCCCATACTACCTCAAACTGGCTGCTATTTCAGTTGCCTACTCAATCAGTATCCTTATAAATAGGTATTTACCTGAATCAGAAGTACTTACCATATGGAAACAATCTCACATCACCCCCATCCACAAAGGAGGCAACTCTTTTGATCCATCCAATTTTCATCCTATATCCATCTTGTCACCCATATCCAAAATTCTCGAGAGAGGTATCCATCAGCAGGTAATGCAATATCTATTGCAAAACAATCTTTTAACCAAAATCCAACATAGCTTCTGACCTAGTGACAGCACGGCTACAGCCCTATTATCTTTTACAGACACTGTGAACAAGGTCAGAGATGCAGGATGCTATACATCTTCAGTTTTCCTTGATCTCTCTAAGGCCTTTGACACAGTGTCTCACCCGTTACTTTTGAACAGACTGTCTAACTTAGGCTTCTCACATAACACAGTAAAATGGTTTCAGAGCTACCTCAAGGATCATAAACAAGCAGTGAAATGGTCCAACAACTCTCACCCTTTCTCCACAACCTTACTGGAGTCCCCCAAGGCTTCATCCTAGGACCCCTACTCTTGAACATTTTCACAAATGACCTTCACAATGCCTCTCACCCTGGGACCCTCATTCAATATGCTGATGATTCCACCATAATCTGAACTGCTTAATCACTACCAGAACTACTCTCAAAAACTCAACAATCCTTTACAGCAGTTGAATCCTGGCTAAGAAATGCCCAACTCTGTCTTAATCCAAAGAAGACAAAACTAGTACTCTTTCATCCTAAAAACACCGCCTTTGTCACTGATCATTTCAACATCCTTGCATCTGACAACACTGACATAGAAACCGTGCAGGAAACCAAACTTCTAAGTGTTATCATTGACAAACTTTCATTTGACCCCCATATACAGCAAAATATAAAGAAAACTCATCTAAAAATGGGACTCTTATATAGAAACAAACATATTTTTTACTACAGCAACCAGATCTAATCTTGTAAAAACATTTTTACTTCCCACTCTTCTGTATGGTGCCCCTAGCTTAACTAACTAACTCACAAAATTCTACCCTAAGCAAGTTGGAACAGTGCTACAACAAAGTTTGCCACAAACTCTAAATATCACACACACCACTTTTAACCACTCTTGCCAACCAACTTGCCTTTATTCAGCTACCCACCTTAACAACCTTATTTTCAAGCCTACTGCCTGCCCTGCACTAACCAGTCTAGTCACACCTTACACATCAAATTGATCCCTACGATCAGAAGGCAAAAATCTCTTGGCTATCTCAAAACCCACAAGAAAATCTGGTCACTCTCTGTATTCATACTCTGTATCTATACATCGGAATTCACTACCTCTAGCTACCAGGTTTATTCCTGGCCTATCCCATTCCAAAGCCTCTTTAAAAAATCATCTCAAAAGTACATGGCTCTGCTCCTGCATAAAGCCTGCCTAATGCTCAGGTCTTCCTCTTTCTCTCATTTCAATCCCTCACAGACTGCAAGATCCTAAAGCTCTTCTAACTCCTTCTCTGCTTCTATACCATATCCTTAAGCTGCTGCTCAGGCTTTATTGCTTCTGTTCTTCTTAACTCTCTCTCACTATATGTCTGCATCACTAACTTTCTGGCTGCTATTTCTACATCTTGTCTGATGAGAGTGGCTATTATCATCTGTAATGTTTTAACTGCATAGAACTGTTTAGATGTGTAGTAAGATATTACAACATCTTGTAGCAGTTTGTTCTTTTAACTTATTTTTTTTGTGTAGTATTTCTAATGTAATCTTTATTGTATTGGATTATACTGTATTTGTATTGTACTGTATGTGGAGCTTTTCTCCCCGAGCCTCTGCTGAAAACGTGTTCTGTAGACCCAGTCAGACCACCCCAGTAAACATATGTCAAATAAATAATAAATAAAAGAGAAGTATACTGTTGTTCAAGCCAAGTCTGTTTTGTTTTGTTTTGTTTGTGCTATAAAATTTTAAACAAAAGTTGTAAATTAAATACAAATTTCTGAAATTATTGTAAAAGTAAGGAAGACAATTGTATACATACTGACAAGTTTGAACATTGTTTATGGTAATGGGGACAGACAGCCAAGTAATGGGACAATGAAATGGCTGCAGGAGGCAAGGGTGGGGCCTGGTCCATTAACCTGCCTAGGGAGCCATTTGACCATGATCCAGCTCTGAGTCATGGGGCCCCATTAGACCATGATCTGTCTCTGAGTCTAGTTCAGGGTCTAGTACAGGCTATTGACCCTTTTTATCATGTAGTTTCTGGTAAGAGAAAAAAAGGATTCTCTTTTCCTTATGGTGGGAGGGGTTGGTGTAAAGGTTAAGGTCTTCACTTTACAGATACAAAGTACAGGGTTTGATTCTGACTTCTGGTTGTTACCCAAGCTTGTATGCAGACACCGCCAAGTTAAGCATGGTTTGGCTTAAAAAGGTCATTAGGCTAATAAACACTTATGAACCCTAAGAGATTCAAGAATTTGAATCTGGAGATGATTGCGATAAGACAGATAGTTTTTCTCCACTGAATTCTGATTAGGACTCCGAGAACAGTATGTGATCTAAATATTCCTGTCAATGATTCTCTGTCTCTTGGACTATTTTCAGAATATGCCAGCGTTTTCAGTGAGAGAATACAAAGTTTTCTCAGTCCCTCAAAAAACTCTCTGAAATGTTGCAACTGGAATTCCTTTGCTTGGGGAGACATGTCAAGGGGGATTAAATGGCAACAAAGACAGGGGCAGCAAAGACAGATACAAGCACAGAAATTTCTTGCCCTTATCAAGTACTCAACTCTCTGAATGCATTTAGTCCTCAGGACCACTTCAAGTTGTTACGACATTACCACAGTGATGTAGTACAGAAACAAGAAAGGGGAAACCAGGTCTTACCTATGCAGACTAGCCATGTTAGCATGAGATATAACTTTACAGCACAGCTTCACTCTACAGGCTTCCTACATTCTGGCAGAGCAAAACTGTGTGGCAGACATGCTGAGCAGAACAAAGACAGACCCTCCCAAATGGAAACAAGATCAGGGGTATACCAAGATTCGATCCATCTGTGAGTAGTTCCTCAAATAGACCTTTTTGCCTCCTCACTGAACAATCAGCTCGCAAAATTCTGCTGCAGGACTCTACATAAGAAGGCTTGGATGGCAGAAGTCTTTTCTTTACTTTTTTTTTTTCTGGGACAGGAATGTTTCTGTATACTTTTCCACCCTTTCCCCTGATATCAAGGGTACTTCTGAAGATTCAGAGGAATCTACAGGATCATTGTGGTGAATCCTTCTGGCTCAAGCAGCAGTGGTTCTCTCTTCTTTTGGAACTGGCCAGTGGCAATTACCACACGCTTCCTCACAGACTGGATCTACTCACACAAAGAACAGGAGTGTTAATACATTGTGACCCCAAACTACTTCAACTGACTGCCTGGATGATAGAATCTTAATACCTTTTAGGTACCCATTTACTGAGGTCATGCAGCAGATACTAATGAAAGCAAGAAAGCCTGCTACTATAAAATCATATATTAGAAAATGGAAAACAGTTTTCTAGATGGTGCCGGCAACAAAACCAGGACCAGATCAGGACTAGTGTTTCTCAGGTTTTGCAGTATTTATGTGAGTTGCTTTCATATGGTCTTTCTTACTCCTCTATCAAGGTTCATTTGTTGGCCATTTCAGCATGTCTGTCCATGTATTCCCCTCTTTTAAGGCATTTGTGTGTAAAAATGTTTTTGAAAGGGGGGGGTTGCATAACAGATATACAAGAAAACTGGTGGTTCCTCCCTGGGATATTAATTTTATGATAGAGATGATAACACTTGCTCCATTTGAACTTGAGGTTCTTAACATGGAAGACAGTTTTGCTGGTTGTCCTGATCTCAGCAAGCATTATCTGAGTTGCAAGCTCCTATGGGGAGTAAACTTTATTTCACTTTCCACAGAGACAGGGTTTTCTTGAGAACTAATCCTTCCTATACGCCAAAGTGGCATCCAAGTTTACTTTAACCTAACTATCCATCTCCCTTTGTTTTTTCCTAAACCCTTAAATGAGGAAAAAAGGGTACTTCATATGTTGGATGCCCATATACAACTTGTGTACTATCTTGACAACAGAAAAACAATCACAATTTCCAATCAGTTGTTCATTTCTTGTGAAGGTAAGAAGTATAGACAACCTGTGTCAAAAAAGACCATTTCCAAATGGTTTTCTTGGGCCGTTGCCTTTTGTTATTCCCACCACAGCAACACTATTCCACGAAGTGTCAAGATATATTCAGCCAGGGCCTTGGCTTCTTCTATGGCTTTTTGGAAAGGGATGGACTCTAGAAGTATTCTAGAAACAGCAACTTGGTCATCTGTGCCTACTTTTACAAAGTATTACAAGCTAGATTCCTTCTCCAGGTTCAGATCAGA
This sequence comes from Protopterus annectens, assembly GCF_019279795.1. Classification (NCBI taxonomy): domain Eukaryota; kingdom Metazoa; phylum Chordata; order Ceratodontiformes; family Protopteridae; genus Protopterus; species Protopterus annectens. The sequence goes on from NC_056729.1 coordinate 1,325,478,456, forward strand.
CTTTGCTAGAACAATTCTCTAGGGGCACCTGGACCCTTCTGCTTCCACCTCCCAGCTGTTCTAAGCTATGGTCATCGTCATGTCTTTCGGCTTTTCCCAGTTAGGGGTCGCCACAGTGGAACTCCAGTCCGCTAATTATTGGTAGTTGATTTTTACGTGCCGAGTTACCAGCCCTGACGCAGGTATGCCCATTCACGCATGTCTCCACACAGAAGACGCTCTAGCTGAGAATCTAACTGGACAGCATCTTACTGTGAGGCGACAACACTACCGGAGCACATGGTAATCTACCCATATAGCTTAGGCTACTACAGTGGTGATCATACAGTTGTACAAGTAAACTTAAATAACAGTAGATGTTTGAATGATCACTGCTGCAGTAGCCATTCCCTCCCCTTATTTTTTTGTATGTTTTTTATGCTAGGGTGTGGACATATTTATATGTTGTTACTAGCAAAGTCCTGTCATGGCTCAGCCTCCCTCTGCCAGTTGACAAGAAAGCTCTAAAGGGCTTGCTGCCCAAACCTGTCTTTTTTAGTCAACTCAGATTAAGCTGACTAACAGTATGAATGGGTGAAAGGTATCCTTAAGCTTTGGAAGAGGGCTGGCTGTTATATCCTATGCAGGATGTAACCCACATAGCTTAGGTTCCTGCAACAGTGATCATTCAAACATCTACTTTTATGGTAAGTTTCACAGTATAAGAGATAAATATGAGTAGATGATAGTAGTTTCTTAATGAATCTTTAGGGAGAAGGCATTTAATACGCATTGCATTTACCTATAATTTAATGAATCGTACTCCAGAATTTAGACAGTTTGGAGAAATTGGTTATAGTTTTTTTAGTAGATCCAATCTAATCCTAACCTAAGTTATTTAAAGTCTACTGGAATCTTTTAGATTTTCAGTCACCAGGCTGAGTTCTAGTCTTTCATTAAACTTCTGACTGAGCTGATTAGCTGGTGAGTGTTTTCCCTCATTAATATGTGCATCTGTGGAACATGACTGCAAACTGGGAGTCATAATTGACTCTCCGGCTGACATGGACATTCTCCAAAAGGGCCTTACTGAGACGGATACCTGGTGTCAAAGTCATGGTCTCAAGCTAAATGCCAAAAAATGCATAGTCATCCCATTTGGGAAAAACAAAACACCCATGAATTACCACATAGGTGGCAGCCCCCTTAATACAGAAGAGGTAATAAGAGATCTGGGGACCCAGGTAGATAGTGATCTCTCCTTTGACAATCATATTTCCAAAGTAGTTAGAAAATCCTTCTATGTAGCCCATCTAATTATTAAAGGGTTCGCATCTAGAAATAAAGAGGTTATAGTGCCCCTCTACTCATCACTCACTGGTTCCATCATAGAGTACAATGCCCCATTTGGGATGTACCTCACAAGACACTTCCAACAGCTGGAAAGACCACAAAAGTACCACACCAAGAGGATTACTGGCCTCGAACATATGTCCTATGCAGCCCGACTGGAAAAACTCCAGCTGTACTCAGTCGCATATCGCTTACTCAGAGATGATCTCTGCCTGACTTACAAAGCCATGTCCAACTCAGAATTGATGGACATGCTCCACCTAAAGAAATCCAAGTCACTGCGAGCCACTCGCTCTAGTGAGTTAAACCTCGCCACAACAATAAATAGAACATGCTGAAGGGACAGATTCCTGTCACAGAGACTCTCCATGCTTTGGAACAAAATTCCTAACTACATTAGGGAGAGCCCCACACTAACACTCTTCAAGAGAAACTTTGACGAGTGGATGGATAACAGAAAATACACCTCTGGGATCTCTTTATTGGCTCTTCTTGACAGAGGCTCAGTTAATTAATCAATGGGGCGGCGAACGCTGACACTCTGGCTAGGCTTATAAATGCCCTTGGGCAGATAGCCTAGTACCTACCTATGAAACTATGTTTATTCAACAAGCTTTAGATATGTCTGTGAACACTTCAAATGTGCAACCAATGACAGAAAGAGTACTTTGGAAGAACCAGTTGATGTAGAATGGTTTATACACAGTACATTCTACAAAGAGATTTTTTTAAACATACTATTTTTGTAATCACCATAAGAGGATTGTGTATCTTTAGATTGTTTGTACTGGCTAGTGATCACTTAGGGTATTAGGGAGCTCATTTGAGAGTGAGAGGGGGCTAGAAAATGTAGTTAAAATCCAGTCAAGAATGCTAGTTGTAGCCATCACAGTGTCATTTCCAATGGGTGTCTGAAATAGTTGAGTCACCAGCATTATCACATATTTTGGTTTACCAAGGAAAATTAACTTACTTAAAATGACAAGTTTGTTATCAATATTTACTTTAAACCATGAAATGCTACAGTTAATTAAATGCCATGCTTTGTCAGGTTTCATATAGGGACAGATACAGAAACATGCTTTTCACCCCATGTGCACTCTGTCCAAAATAAACTGTACAATTAAACCTCATTTATATTTAAAAAACATCCCATTTATTAAGACCAACCAACATGCCCATCAAAAAAACACTGAGAAGCCCAGTCCAGTTTCTCAGTTGTTCCAGAGCACCCTTTCTTTAAACAGTTTTCTCAAGAGTCACATAGCAAGCTGATTAAGGCAAAAGGGGGTTGAACCCTGGACAAACATACCAGAGGAGACACTTTGCTAACTGTTCAGAGCCCCAGTCTTTTGTGCTAACCGCCAATGCAAACTACTCCCCAAAAGACAGGTAATATAAATTCTCTTTAAAAGACATACTTCTAAGGATACAGGTAATATAGATTCTTAAAAATGTGCCAGCGAAAAGACTTGCTTGGAGGAGATATGAATCTGCAGCCAAAACCATCAACAGACTCTGGCTTCGCATGCATTTTTGTTGCTTGCTACAGCCCTACACTGTAATGTTATCATGTAGCATCACCGAAAAAGCACCTGATACTGTTAAAGCACCTTGCAACAGCAGAGTTGATAATGCCTGACAGAGTTTATGGGGTTTATCAAGTGACTTAGTCATTTCAGAAAAGGGGGCACAATTAGCAGTCATCATGGCATGCAGTTCCATTGCTTCATAGGTTACTAGTTTAACAGTGGTTAGATGAGTAAAGTTCGCAGAGGTAAGGTGCTATGATAATTAATACTGACTTCCTCTGTCCAGGAAGGACATGGGCACCATCCCAGGAGTGAATTTGCAGTCACCCATCCATTGATCTAGCTTGCATTTGAAGAGGGTCAGGGAGGGGCTCTGTTTCACATGAATTGGAAGCTTGTTCCAGAGAAGTGTCAGTCTCTGCCATCTCTGTGAGATGTGTTTATCTCTCCAGCATGATCTGTTCATGTCAGTGGCTAGCTTAAGATCCCCTGGAGTGAGTAACCCTCATGTAGTTTGATTTACAAATCTGTGGCATTTCCATCAGGGCCAGGTCAGAGACTTCCCTGTAAGCCAGGCACAGGTCACCCATGAAATTGTGCTGCTCACAGTATCAAACTCCTTGCTGAATTCTAGACATGTGATGTGCATGTTACTTCATGTGTTGTTACTTCAGATGACCAAGCAATAGCTGTGAACTGTTTGGACTGGAAAGATGGCCCCTGTCAGTTGTTCATTCCTCCTGTCACCATTGCCTTCCCTCTGTCTGATATCATTGTGTTTCCCCATCGCTCCTTGTGTTACCACACACTCCATTATCAGTCATGTCTGTTTCTCATTGCTACCTGTTCTAACCACCTTACCTTCCTCTTACTTTCCTTCCCTCCTTTCTCAATATAGCTTCTCTTTATGCATGAAAATGAGTACCTGTGCTACAAAGCAAATTACCCCACCTACCTTTCCCATCTCCATGCTGCTCATTCCTTAGTTGCTCACCATTTGTGCTACCTTTTGTTTGCTCCCACTTTTCATTTCTTACCTATACTCCTGTTCCCATCTTTAATTTGATCAAAAAATAAGCACACCTCACATGTGCCTTTGTAGGGTTTTCAAATCACTAATAGTTTGGATTGTACTGTGTGCAATATGATGTTAAGAGCACCATTGATACCCATGTACAACTGACAAGGAAGTGGTCATTGTAAAGATATGATGAAGTACAACCGCTATCATGTGCTGTGTTTATTGGCCTCACCTGCCATTGGGCGTGTAAATGAGCTGAGCATCATTGCATGGCAGTTTGCATATACAGCATTGGATAAACTTAAAACCTTGGATGTGACTGCTTCCATGGCTCCGGTTGTAAATGAAGTACATTTTAGAGTGTAAGTGAAGAGGGTTAAGGATTCAAGTCACGTCTTAGGTGAATGCTTTTTGTGTTTTTTGTACTTTCGATCTTCAAATGAGTAACAATCACATGCTATGTACTTCACACTTGACAACTTTAGTGTACCTGCTTCCATGGCCCAGTCTGTAAATGAAGAGCTTCCTAAAGTATAAATGAAGAGGATTGAGGGTTCAAGCCCTTCCACTGCTGTATGAGTGGGTTTTCTTTTCATGAAATTTACATTATAGTACAGGTGCAGTTATCAGACTCTGGTGATATCATAATGGTAACTTCAGTTTGACATTGACATCTGTGTGTGTGTGTGTGTGTGTGTGTGTGTGTGTGTGTGTGTGTGTGTGTGTGTGTGTGTGTGTGTGTGTGTGTGTCTTATCCCCACTTCTCCATTATCTTCTATATCCCTGATTATGTCACTACCTAACTTTGAAGTCTTATCTTATATGTTCATTTCTACTACTTCTTCTATTCACCTACCTTTTTTTTTTTAATTTATTTATTTATTTTACATTTGTTGACCAGGTGTGTCCGATAATGGTAACTTCAGTTTGACATTGACATCTGTGTGTGTGTGTGTGTGTGTGTGTGTGTGTGTGTGTGTGTGTGTGTGTGTGTGTGTGTGTCTTATCCCCACTTCTCCATTATCTTCCATATCCCTGATTATGTCACTACCTAACTTTGAAGTCTTATCTTATATGTTCATTTCTACTACTTCTTCTATTCACCTACCTTTTTTTTTTAAATTTATTTATTTATTTTACATTTGTTGACCAGGTGTGTCCGACTGAGCTATTGCCCTTTTTCAGCCGAGGCCCAGGGAGAAAAGTTCCAAAGTTTTACAATGCAAATAAAACACAGCAAGACAGATACATTTCCATAAAAAAATACAATAGGAATGTTTTGGTAGTTAAAATGCAAAAAAACTATATACATGTATATTATTGAAAGATAAAGCAAGTAACTATATACAAATGGATCCTTGGAGAACTCCAGTTCTTACTGAGATAGGAGTAGATAGTGCTGAGTCCCATCGTACTGACTGCAGCCTATCAGAGAGAGTTCGAGAACCATGCAACTGTATCAGGGGAGAAGTTCAGGTCTACAAGTTTATTAAGTAGAATAGTGTTTGAGACAGTGTCAAAAGCTTTTGAAAGGTGTAGGAATAGACAATATATGAATCTGTGGTCATCTTTGGCAAGGGCTATGGTGTTGAGAAAATATAGCAGAGCAGTGGTTGTACTATGCATGGGATGGAAGCCATGCTGTATAGGAGTGAGAAGATTTTCTTGCAAGAGATAGTGCATAACTTGTTTGTGTATACATTTCTCTAAGATTTTGGAGAGAGGGGAGAGGATAGCAATAGGTCTGACATTGGATATTTCTGTGGCATTGCCTCCTTTATGAATAGAAAGAACATAGAATTGTTTCCAGATAGTAGGAACTTTAGACTCTGAGATGAAGTGATTGATTAGCATGGATACAGGCATGGCAAGGGAGGGTGCAGCAATCTGAAGAAAGTAAGAAGGAATATTGTCTGCTGATACAGAGCATGGTTTGAACTTAGAAAGTAGAGTTCTGATACAGTCTGTGGAGACAGGTTTGAGAGAGAAGGAATCTACAGGGTTTGTGGTTAAGGGGTTTATAGGGGGCTTTGAAGTGTTGTTGTTTGAGAGGTTGGAGTTAAATAGTTTGGAAATAGATTTGACAAAATAGGTGTTAAAGGTATTGGCAGTTTCTTCAGGTGACTTGTCAGGACATGGGTTTGGGGAAGTTGGGTTACCTGGATGTAGTATTTGGTTTACAGCATTCCAGATTTTTTTTGGATTGGATTTTAGTGTTTTGGGGGGATTGTAATGGAAGTCTTTTTATCATTCTTTCTTTACCATTGTCCATAAGTATCTTCTCTACATATGTGTATGCTTGGGTTAAAAAAAATAGATCGGCACACAAGCCTTATAATGAAATGTGTGGGTGTGGGGGGTTCACACTGAGTACCTGAAGGCTCATGCTCAGGGGATGTGCACTATTGCTTCTTGTGCTTCCTTGTGTCCACAACTTGGTTCAACATGATCTTCCCACAGGTCCCTACTGCAACCATGACAAGGACCTGCTTGTATTGCGCACATGCCTGACCACAAATATTCTTAAATGAGCCTTAGGGCTGATCACATATGCATAAGAAACAGATTTGGGTTGGCCACAATCATGGAAGTGACATTTCTAAATCCTTGGGGGTAACCTTATGCAGCACCTCCACAGGAATCAGTGAAACAAGGGAGGCTTCTAAATAGAATAATCTGTCAGTAAAGTGCATCAAATGAAGTCAGGGAAAGCAGCAGACTTAGATAGGGTTACAGTAGATAAGGCCAAGATGTTGAGTGAGTTGGAGGAGATGTAGCTCTTGAGAGAACTCATAACAGTATGGAGAGAAAGGAGTATTTCAAATGCCTACAGAATAAGCATTCTAGTGCCAGTGCACAAGACCAAAGGGGAATTTACAGCTCTGAGCTGTACAGATGTATCACACTCCTGTCACATTGCATGAAAGTTCTGGACAGGATGATTGACAAATGAATGCACAGAGAAGTAGAGGGTAAAATGGGAGATGAACAGTTTGGATTCAGATCAGGATGCAGCAAAACTGTCCTAAAGCTTGCAGTGAGAGGCAGGTAGTGGGGAAGAAGCTGGAGATGAGGAAAGAAGCTAACTGGGCATTCCTAGACTTGAAGAATACATATGACAAGGCCCCAAGATGGCTGATTTGGGTAGTCTAGTGAAGCTTTAAAGTCACAGAAACACTTGTAGAATTAGTGCAGGCTATCCATAAGGACCCAACAACACAAGTACAATGTTTGGAACTACAGAGAGTTTCCACTGAGTGTAAGTCAGGGTTCAGCTCTGAACCCACTGCAGTTCATACCGGTTTTGGACTACGTTAGCAAACAGAAAAGGCAGGGCAGATCAGCAAAGCTGCTGTATGTGGGATCCTATCATGAAATTGAACAGAACGGAACAGAAACACACAAAACATCAACCAGGAAAGGTCTATCCACAAAATAAGAAAACTAAACAAATGTAAGGAAACATTCTATGCAAGGGAGGCTTGCCCCCTCGCACTCTCCTCACCCCTGCTAATCAAATAGACTGACTTTGAAATCCCATCTTAGTGGGGAAAGGGCAAAAAAAAACACATTTCATCCTTTATCACAATATCAGGCAACTGATAAGACAGCTGTTCAATAAATTTGCAGAACGACCTTTTCAGGTCAGTGTTTGGTGAGTCGCAGTTCAGTGCATTTGATTTTTTGAATGGAACTCGTGTATGCAGACAAAGTGGAATTACAGGTAGACTCTGAACAAGAACTTCAGCAAATGGAGTGGAATGAAAAACTGAAGGCACATGGGTTAAAACTGAGTGCAAATAAGACATTGTCATGGCAGCAAATGGAGGAAATCGGATATAGAAAGGAAAGTAGTGGAACAGGTTAACAGCTTTTAAGTATCTGGGAGGGGTAGTTGAGAGAAGGAAAGTCTGAATGAGGAGGTCAAAGTTAGAATAAGTTGGCCTGCAGTCAGCTGACACACACTGTCGGGGTAGTATGTGACAGAAGAATACCAACGAATCTGAAAATAAAGACATGCAAAAGATCTACTTCTAGTTAGTACAGATACCTGGGCAGTGAAGTCAAATCAGCTGAAGAAGCTAGAGGTGATGGACGTGATGTGCCTGAGACAGGTAGTAGGATGCACAGTGTGGCATGGATGAAGTAATGATGACATCAAAGCAGAAGCAAAAGTATCTCTAATTGCAGAGAAGGTCAAAGAGAATAGATTAAAATGGTTCAGATGTGCAGAAGACAGTTTGGCAAGAAGATTTGGAAAAACAGGAGCAAGGCAGGAGGAAGGCAGGATATTCATCAAAAAGATGGATGGATTGTGTGAGAGATCTGCAACAATCATTCATGACTGCAGAAGAAGGTAGGAGACTAGCACTTAATGGAGAGAAATTGTGACAGTTGATGCAACACCCCAACTCCATGTAGAAGAAAAGGGGTGGAAGATGACAATGATTTTTTATTTTGTTTTACTTTACATTTGATTACTAGATTGGTAATGATGTCATAGTTTGGTATACTGCACCACCAATGCCCATGTCAGTCATGACCCAATTATAGTAATCAGCTTTACAACACATTTTTACATATTGATCTAAAACAGACTATGCATTTATCAATGCCACCTGTGCCAAAAGGATGTCAGACTACCAGCATCCCTAAACTAACTTACTTAACACCACCATCAGCAAACGTTTAACTTGTTAACTTCTTAGCTTGCTGACATACTGCAGTGACACCTTATCTGTGACCCAGATAACAAAGAATTAGCTAGCAGTTTGGGCACTGGAAAAGCCATCTTGGAGAAGAGAGAAATTATGAGGCAAGCCAGCTCACTTTTCTCAGGGGGGTGGCAAGGGTAAGGTTTGGGGTTACACTCAATGTTTGCTCCTAGTAGAAACTAGGAATTAACAATGACTGGTACAAACCAGTAGGTATGTAGGTAGGGTGCTTGATGCATGTGAGTCATTGCAGATGCAGGTGCTCCCCTAGTAACGTACTAACCGCATGCCCATATGTACCTTTGCAAACCTAGCATATTGGAATGTGTGGGGAAAAAAGGTACCATTACTGAACTTGCAGAAAATGAACACCATCTCACTCACTTCTATTCTACTGTGATAGCAGATAGTACATCTGCTCAACTTGTGGGCTTCTTTTCTAAAGAGGAACTGCTCTGGTGAAGTAGTACTGGGAAATGCATGAAGAGACGGAGAGAATGAAAAAACTCTAGAGAAGACTGAAGGTCATGGCAGGCTGAGAAGGAAAAGGTAGAAAAAATTTCATAAAGCATTGTATACCTTTGAGTAGGACAGGTATGTAGCAAATCTGCATGCAGTCTTTCCCACACTGTGTACACAAAGTATGCCATCCACATACTACCCATGCAAATTTCTCCAACTTAGGATTGTATGTGATTCACAGATAGTACATCACGTTTCTGCAGGCGGATCCCATTGTGATAAGTTATGGGGCTCCGGCTGTGTACAAAGAGATTGTGCACTGGCTGTAACTGCAGTCATTCATCTCCCCCACTGTTCTGATAGCTCACAGAGATGAGTATCGTATCAGTATTAAAAAAAAAAATAATAATAATAATAACTGTTTTCTACATTGCTTGGTAGAGTAAAACTACCCTGTGGTGCAAGCAAACTTGCTTATACAGTCATGCTTGTCCTCTCCCCTATTTTTATTTATTTACATATTTATTTATTACATTTGATAACTGCATAGGAGGGCTGATTCTCAGACCCTTTTCACACACAAAGCCCGGGCCCATAAGCAACAATTGTAGTAACAGTGCAAAACACAGCAGTGGAACAATTGATTTATTTATTTATTTATTTATTTTACATTTGTTGACCGGGATAGTCCGACTGGATGCATGTCCATTTTCAGCAGAGGCCCGGGGAGAAAAGCTCCAAGGGTAAGCAGATACAGCATTATATAATACCAGCATTACATATTACAAACAGACTATTTACAGAGATTACATAAGTAAGCAAGTTAAACAAGTTCCACAGGTTACAGTTAATCCTGAGCGCAAGTCAGGATTAAATTAAATTACACAGTAAACTGGTTAACAGATTTTTACACATTCTAGAGAGAGAGTTAACCAGGCTTGATACACTGACATAGCCAGTTAAGTGACAAATGTTGTTTGAGTCTAGTTTTAAATTGACCTAAGGTGGAAAGTAAGGTAATATCAGCTGGAAGAGAGTTCCGGGATCTACTTACAGAGTTTGCAAGGAGAGAACCACCGGCTGTGTTATTAATTTTGCTAGTCTGAATTAGTAGTTTGTTAGAGGATCGAAGCGGTCTAGGATTGTTATAGGGGGTGATAATATTTTTAAGTGCAGGAGTATTGTCTGGATTATAGAGGATTTTATAGGCCATAATCAGTTGGTTATACTGGATTAGGCTGGGTAGTTCAAGCCACCCAAGCTGATTTAGATTGATGCAATGATGCATCCTAAAAGGCAGCCCAGTGGCAAACCTGGCAATGTGGTTGTAGCAAATTGAGAGTTTAAGGACAGTCTTGTTTAAATTCGAGAGCAGAGGGGATGCATACAGAAGGGTTGAAAGAAGGTGAGAGCGAGCTATGGCAATTTTAGCTGGAAGGGTTAGGAAGGCTTTTATTCTGTAAAGTGACCCTAGTTTTTTATTGATGGTTTTGATAGTTTGGTTAACATGTAGGTCAAATTTTAGATTATTGTCTATGATGACACCTAATATTTTTGTAGAGGGGTCAGGGGAGATTATTGTGCCATCATTTGATGTTATGGTAAAGGTGAAAGCGGTAGACCTACGTGTTGGTGAAAATAACAGCATTTTAGTTTTTTGGGGATTTAGGATCAGACGATGTTCAGAAAGCCAGTTTTCTATTGTATTAAAGGTGGTCTAGGTAGCTGACCATAACTCTACTGGAGATGTGGCTGAGCAAATCAGAGAAGAGTCATCAGCATATTGGATACAGCTGACGTTTGGGATGCAGTATAAAGGTCGTTAATGAAGATGGAGAACAGCAGGGGCCCTAGTATAGAGCCTTGTGGTACTCCAAGGGTGTTAGGTAGAAGGTTAGAGAGTTTGTTCTGCCAGAGGACAGCCTGCTGTCGACCATTCAGGTAGGATTGAAACCATTGAAGGGCTCCAGTATCTAGACAGAATGTTTGCAGGGTGTGGATTAAAAGTTGGTAATCAACCAAATCGAATGCCTTGGAAAGATCCAAGAAGAGGGCTAAGGATATATAATTATTGTTGCGATTATGGTTTATGGTGTTGGTAAAGGCTAGGAGGGCTGAAGTAGTGCTGTGATGAGGACGGAAGCCATGCTGAGTGTATGCCATAAGGTGATTCTAGATTAGGTGGTGCATGAGTTGTCTATGAATACATTTTTCCATAATCTTTGCAAGTGGAGAGAGTATAGCTATTGGCCTATAATTGGAGAATTCAGTAGAGCTGCCTCCTTTGTGAAGTGGGATTACATAGGATATTTTCCAGTTGGTGGGAATTTTAGCTTCTACTATGGTTTGATTGATTAGTATTGAGACATGGTAAGCAATAGCATCAGCTGATTTTTGTAGGTACTCGGCAGGGAGTTGATCAGCAGAAAGTGTAGTGGGTTTTAATTTTTTGATCAAGGTACGGATAAGTGAAGTGGCGACTGCCACTTCAAATAGCAAGAGATGTACGGATAAGTAAAGTGGCGAGTGCCACTTCAAATAGCAAGAGATTCAAGAACTCCTAAGATACTAAAGAAATGCCTTTTAAAACCAGTCACAAACATATACCAATTAAAATAAGTTACAAAACATATATTGATATGTCGATATTAACATTCTCAAAATCTAGTAAAGAGGATAACTGCATCACAGACTATACAAATAGAACATGAATCCATTTTGGACATAAAATTTGCAATATGTACATGTAGGAAGCTATTTTACATCATATGACAGCAGATGTAGAGAGAGAGAGAGAGACTAGTAACATTTTTATTTACATATTATACCATGATAGGAACAGAGCTTTAGGAGAAACTTTATTTACTAAGGTAGCTGCTATCCCATGGCTAAGTTTCCTACCTGCTTGACATGCTATATGCTTAGGTTACCCTTTTTCTTTGTAACAAGAGCGTGGTGCTTCTTTGAACAAGCTCTCTTTCAGTATATTTTTGAAACTGACTAGTGTGCCTTCTTATCCAGGTTCAGATGATAGATTATTCCATACTGTAGAGGCCAATTTAGAGAAGGCCCTACACTGGGGCAGTTTAGAGAAGGTCCCACATGGTGATGCGGCTGAGTTCCCACTGGCACTGATGTTGCATGCAACATTTTATTCTGTGTTGTCTGTGTGATAGACCATAGTTGTGGGTCAGACACCACTTCTTTCCCAGTGCAACAATGAATGATGCCCACCTCTGTATCACATGGAAACCTGCTGCTGCTGCTTACTTCTCCTCTGACTGACTGCCCTGCTGCTCCTTGTCCATTGTTTCTATGAGTATGGGAGGTTGTGCTGGGATGGTTCTCTCCTGCTGAAACTTTTTCTGCACAACCATGTTGTGCAATATAGCATATTCTGTAGATATATATATATATATATATATATATATATATATATATATATATATATATATATATACATATCTGCAAATAACCCCACTGGAAGCATTTCAATAGCAGAAGCATACCTTTGGCTGATCAAACACCCATTCCACAACTTTCCATATATTTGCATGTACATTGCATGTCATATTTACTGTGGTCTTGGGGCTGCAGATGGGGGTCATAATCCATGCTTCCAACACATATCCAGCATCCCTTGCAACACACAGCAGTAACTCATTATATGTGGCCTGCTACCTGTTTGCGTGGGAACTGTATAGCGTGGGCTCTGTACCACACTATGTGTGTCTGCCAAGTCAGTGATGCTGTGAAACTCCACCCCACACAAAACCTTTGAACAGATTAAATGTGTGCCAGATATGAGGGCCATGAAAACTGCCTTGATGGTTCACAGATACATTTTAAACGATATCATCTGTATTGCAAACTGCCTGGCAATTTAGGTAGTGCAAACCCTTCCTGTTGATATATCTGGGGACCAGGTGGGATCTTAATGGTAGTGTATGCAATCAGTAGTCCCTAGGACCACAGTGAAATGGGCAGTGATGAAGAATGTCCACATCGTGATGGTTCTCTCAGATAAAGTCTTTAAGAACCATATATGCTCCACATACTGAAGTAAAATGTTGAGGAACTGGTGCAGGATACATAAGGCTGACACCTGAATTATTCCTAGTGTGTCCCCAGTAGGTACCTGAATGATCCAGTAGCTAATGTGATTAAAAGACTACATACCTTAGCATCAGTTGTGATGGGCTGTCCATGTAGTCCCCTTATATTTTGATATGAGCAACAGAGTTGACCAAACTTTCATATGATATCCCTAGCCACAAAGAAATGGTTCACAATCTGCAGCCAAATGGTGGTGGACCACCAGCTGCTGGCTATAGCATCTGTATTGACATGGAAGGTCACTGCATACCATGTCATGAGCACATACAACTCTGCCATAACGGACTCAGTTTGGTATATTGTGGCATCCTATACAATGGCAATTCTTCTCATTCCTGCCATTCAGGAAGGGTGATTGCTTTGGCACTGCACATCTGCTTTAGGCATTTTTGAACCATTCCACCATATCGGATGCGGTTATTTCTAAATTTGCTGCTCCTCCTTTGTGTCTTGAGTCTCATTTCCAAACCAATATCTAATTGTTTGCACACCCTGCATACTATGCTACTTTTCCATTATGCAGTGGTCCTACCTGTGTCTCTGAACCACCTCTGCCCTGTGCACCACTGCTTGGTACTACATTTTTGCTTTGTACGTTTCTCAATCAGTGCACCATCTTTGATTTTGTTACTTGTATATTACTGACACTCATTAGCATTCTGACCCTCATTTCCAAATCAGCATGTAATTATTTGTGTACATTGCATACTATGCTATTTTCCACTACTCGAACTGTGCTACATACATCTCTGATTGCCTGTTTCTGTGTTCTGACAATCTTCACATTGATTTGCCAAGCACAATGTCCTGTGTATAAATAATAGTCTGCGTCTTACACAAACTAGCCTTAAGTGCAATTTTGAACTAATGGCAACTGTTTGACTTAAAATTCGCAAAGCAAAACATCAGTCATTACAAAACATACTGTTTGGGTAAAAAGTACTTTATGACTGACCGTGATACATCTATTGATTATAAATGTATCATGCTTTAATTATCATATTGAAAGTACAGTGCTTTTCAAACTCGCTTTATGTATGTCTGTCAGTTTAAACTAATTTTGCTACATGATTTTAGTTACCTAAATATACTGAAAGAGAGCTATGTCATGTTTGCTGTTTTTAAGATCATACAGGCCATTTTATCTCTTAGAATTACAGTACCATGTTAGGGGAAGGGGTGAGGGATGTGGCTTTAGAGCTGTTAAAATCATTTAACATCAAACTAACATCAAACTGTTGCCACACGTTTGGGAGAAATGCTCCTGCACTGTAATAGTGTTGGTAATGAAAGTTTGAGCAACAAATGAAAATGCAGATCCTGGAGAAATAACACCTATTGCTAGCTTTTATTTTGCATTTTGCCATGGAGAGTAAAATGAGCCATCAAACCAAATGTCATCAAGGGATCAGGAAACAGCAAAGCTGATTTTCAGGTGAAAGAATGCTGACTATGGCAAAAGAGAAAGTGACAGAGTTGTAAACTTTTGAGGTCATAGTTCTAAATTAGTCCTTACAGTATAGTATGTGGGGTCTATATATCACATAGTTGAACTGCAATAAGTTTGAATACGTAAATGTCGAACCTGGAAGTTCGAAATGCAATAACTTTGAACACTCAGAACAGCAATTTTATTTTTCCCAGGGAAAAAAAATTGCTGTTCCGGTACAAAACCAAAAAACACACATGCACTATCAAATGTTCCAGCCCCCCACACCCCCTACTTAAATATACCAACTCTGAGATTGCACCACAGTGGAGGAAATAGCAAAGCCGTGGAAACGGCCCACCAAATTCTTTCCCTGGGAAAAAATTTGGTGTTCCGTGGCTTCGCTATTTTGACATTTCAAACTTCCCAGTTCGATGTTACAGCGTTCGGACACCTGTGCATTTGAACTTCTAATATAGACCCTAGTATGTGTAACATTTATAGTATTATTAATTAAACATTAGTAAGGGTGCAAGTATTGAAAATTATAGTCCTCCATGCAGTAAAGCTGCAGGACAGGAATTATTGTCTCACTGTCTGCACTAATGGATCAATCGATCGAAGAGACAGTAATCTTAAACTCAAAGAGCTTTTCAAACCAGGATCTTCTGTATTGTACATAATACATTGATTTATTGTTTATGAATTGCTAAAGAATAATCATTACATGTTATTTATTTATATGTATGCTTTTGTATTTACTGAACGTTACCTAGTGCTATTTAAATCTTACAGTAAATTCTCCCATGTCCAATAGCATACTTTGTACCTTTGCTTATTTTTTTACTTTCCTTCCACAACATTTGTCTTTGCTTCTTTCTCCTCTGCTCTGCTCTCTTCTCCTAACCCTTCGGAATTGTAAAAATATATCATGATTTAAGATTTCTGCATTAAAATTAATCAAGAATAATTTCATGATTGTGTTTGATTGTTTGATGAACTTATTTAGCTTTTTTTTATATCAAAAGCTCTTTTTTATAATTTTTTGTAATGTTATTATCAGACCACAGGTCAAGTAAGGTGCTAGTTGACTTAAATATACCTTTAATAAAGCTATGTTTTTACAATCCAACTCAGTGGCTTAAATTTGTGTATTCTAATTGTACCAGATCATATTAGTGAAGCAAGATCAAAGTCAAAAGACAAAGCTATTAGTTAGTTAGTATATTTCTATACCCAGAACTATGGTGAGGAGCTTTGTATTATGACTGAAAATATGCAATTTTTTACACAAGCAGTAGAAATAAGGTTCTGTTGCCAGGCCTTTGGACTCATTGCCTGTAGTAAAGTAACAATCTCACTAATCCAAGAAGATCTTAGAGTAACACCGTAGCTGTACTACTTTGAGTGGAGACAGTTGGGATGGTGTAGGTGTTTTATGTGAATGCATCCAGTGGTGTGAC
Organism: Protopterus annectens; assembly: GCF_019279795.1. NCBI lineage: Eukaryota > Metazoa > Chordata > Ceratodontiformes > Protopteridae > Protopterus > Protopterus annectens. The sequence continues at coordinate 1,325,494,526 of NC_056729.1, forward strand.
CATTTAATGTGGATGTCTCCTGGGTAACTTCCATGAGAAAATTACTAGGAATAGCCCATTATAACGCATTAGAAAGGCAGACTCAAGGCATGCTGAAATTATTATGTCTGTCAATATGCCTGGGTATGCCTTGTAATTTCACTAGATGAGTTGTGACTTTTGTTGGGTATACCAAAGTCTGGTCTACCTTGCCTAGTTTGAAAACAGTATGACCTTCACTAATACGTCAAGTAAGTTAGAGAAGTATTGGCACTAAAACATCTCCTCCATATTGCGTCTAGTATTTCTAATGTATAGCCAAACTTTATACTTTTTTTGAAGGCCTAGTTTGAGAAAAGATGCATCCTTTAATCCAGGGTTCGGCTGTATATCAACTGAAAGAAGAAATAATAAATTTGGACAAAACTATAACATTAGGGATGGGTATTGAAGATCAGAAGTGATATCAACATTAAAAGATTTTCATTATAATCTTTTACTAAGTGGAAAAGTTGATGATAATAGGTGTACTGGGCATTTGTCCATCAAAAAATGGTACACGTAGCAAAGATGGGGATACATTTCCAGACAGAGTGAATAACAGGTAGAAGACTACTTAAGCAAATTTTAGGAAACTGGAAAGCTATAGTATATTATATGGTGCTGATATACAAGGATTATCCTGAAGATATCCTAAAGACAGCCCCTGCAATATGGGGTCAGGCTATGCAAATGGCAGGCTTGCCAGCACAAAGATAGTGCATGACAGAGGTTTTGGAGGAATCCCTGTTAGGCAGAGTGATAGATGGAAACCTTGCAAACTTGCATACATTCATTATCCACATGAAGATCCCCACCATTCTGTTTTTTAACTATAATTATTGTTTCTTTACTCATTTTGATCTCTTTATTTTATTTGTCTCCTGTCACATTAATAGCCAGATGAGTTTTATAGGGTGTCGTATCACCAGTCATTGCAGAGCTGAATCTGAGACTCACCACTCCTTCTAGTAATTTCTGCAAAGCAGAACTGTAAGTAGGTTGTTTAAGCAATGTTCCTGTTTGGAGCCCCGAAGGACACACTTGGCACCTCACCCAGGTTAGACACAAGAAGCAATAAATAAAGTAAAATAAAATAAGTGTCTTCAACTTTAGCTGAGGACGGAGTAAAAAATATGAAAGTTCTCAGCTGTTGTGAGGATGTGAGGAACATTGCTACACTGTAGCAATATGGTTGGTGTGACAGGTGATAACAGACATTAAATGTGTCCACTTAAATGTTTTGTTGTCACAGTGCTAGAACTGCACATATTCTTCAGAAATTAGTATCAGCAACCAACTGGCAAAGTGCTAATTGTGCTCCCTAACACCATGTGCTTAGGACAGCTACCCTCTTTTACCATCTTTGATATAGCTTAATTGCAACAGAACACATCACCCACACTCGTTACAAAATTTGTGATTTTGCATAGGGGCCTGTCTCCCCCAACCTTCACCCCTTTATGGGGATTTTGTCCTCCACACTAACACTCCCTAAACAAACTAACTCTAAAATCGCAGTTTTGATATGCAGAGATATCAACAGCTTCTTTGCTGTTACTTTTAGCCATAGTCCATCGAACTTGCAGGTAGATATCAAGACCGGATAGTATATCTTCCAAGGAGAACAGTGTTTATCTTTTACACAAACTGGAGCTTGCAAAAGCAGATGGCAGCAATGGTATAACTGACAGAGACCTAGGAACACTGAGGGATGAAGTTGCGACACCAATAAAATAATTTGTTTTGCCAGCAGTAATCAATCTCAGATACTACCTTATTAGGAATCAGGCATTATTAAGAGTATTTATACAACAGCAACAACATAAGGGTGAAAAAGTATGTGACAATAATCTTGAAAATTAAAGACCAGTTAGTTATTCTATTCCTAAATTAAGGCAAATGGATGGAGTTAGTACTGAATAACTCAAAAGATGAACTTGGAAATCTGACAAGTACAATATACATCAACATACTTATAGCAAGGACATGACATTTGTTATTTGGAGTCAGTGCTTTTATAAGATCATCACTGCTATAGAAAAAAATAGCAAAGAAGTTGATGCTGCTGTATAGATTTTTCATCTGTTTCTGATACAGCTGACCATATGTTGTTGACAAAAAAGTTTTTAAGAATAACCCTTTATGGCAAAGTAGTTAATTGGATTGCTACATTGTTGAGTGAGATGGAGTTTGTTGCATTGACTATGAGTCAAACAATGGCAGTAGTTTAGGTGATGGAAGTGGAGTATCTCAAGGATTTAAATACACAACAGTCAAGGCAAAAAGGATGAATGGTTCACTCGAAAAAAAAGTTCTAAATCCAAAAACACATAAGAGTGAACCAAAACAAAGTGACAATCAAAAACCAAACTCCAAGTGGAGTTAAAATCTGGAAATTTAATAAAATGTATGCACTTTTGCAGTAGTCAAAATTCTCCTTCTTCAGATATTAAAATCAAACCAAACATTGCTCAGTTTTAAATAGAGAAACCAATAATGTTCAAGCCAATCACATAAAAGAACATATCAATATCCTAGCAACAAAGTAAACCTTAAAAGAGCTATAAGAAAACTAGCCTGCTGATTTAAAGGCATAGCATAATAAAATAACATAAAAACACAGCATAGAAAAATAGCATGAGAAAAAACAGAAGGAGAAAAACATCCTTAATAATACTAAATAAATTCAAACAGATGCTTACTATAAAGTATGAAAATGTATATATGGAAAACATGTATAAAAACATACAAAAGGAATGTTCAAAAATATTAATTATTTATGTAAAGATCTAGCTTTGAGTAGGGGTATCAGTGGAATCCTATCATTCAGACCCCTGCCCACTTCTACCCTTAGTCTTATGATCCATCTTGTTTCTGATTCTTCAGTTAAGTTTCTGATATCCCCTCCACGTTCATTCACTACAATCTTTTCCATAACCCAAAACTTAAAAATGTGTGTTAGATCATTACCAGCTACATGGTTTAATCATTACCAGCCACATGCTTAGCCAGGGTGTTAGCAATGTTCCTAGTCCTAATGCTGTAATATATATATATATATATATATATATATATATATATATATATATATATATATATACAATGTACATACAAAAATTACATTTAAGACATGGGACTGTCAAAAAAAGTGCTTTCTACAGGTAAAGTATGTGTTCTGCTCCTCGGATAGCACAATAGTCATTTAAGAGATTTCTTGTTTTTAAAAGAAAAATATGTTTTTTCCCCTACTATATCCTTTATATCTGGATTACTAAATAAAACTGTCCAGTATTTCGTTATCACTTCTGTAACTGAGTTAACATTACTACTGAAGAACATCGGAATACGAACTACATCCTTCTTACAATCTATAGTAACATCAGGGTGATCACTATGCTCAGAAAAATAGGGCTAAGCCTTAGTGGGTCTGAGAACAATTGCTTCACTAAGTGTAGTATTAATTCCATGACCACTAGACCCTCTCTCTTCAAATCTTGTCCTTAGTTCATCAAGCTCACCCATAAATTTATCATCTTCAGCATTCAGCCTTGACATTGTCATGCCTTGCCCCTTCAGTATATTCTTAAAGGTGTGTTTCGGGTTCATGCTTGTTCTATATAATAAGGTGTTCCTATGGCATTCCTTCATATATACCATGGTGCTTCAAGACCCATTGGTTACGATAAATTTTGACATCTAAAAAGTTAATCTCATTGTGAGACTTTTTCATACTGAACCCAAGAAAGGAAGTACTGGTATTCAGGAAATCAAGGAATGCTACTAATGTGTCTTCAGTGCCCTCCCAAAGTAGGAAGAGGTCATCAACACAGCATCTATAAAAGACCACCTGTCACCACCACGGGAACTTCAAAACGTTTCCTGTTCCCATACAGCCATCACAATGTTCGCATAGCTCTTTGCACTAGATGTTCCCATGGCTACCCCATCTTTCTGCTAAAAACACTTCATGGTCAAATAGAAAAACATTTTTCTCAAGAACTAACTCCATCAAAAGGTAAATCAAATCAACAAATTTGTGTTCATAGGAGCTGTAACTCAGTAAATATTTTTTAAGCATTTAAATTCTAATCATGTTGGGTACGGCCGTAAACAAGGAACAAACATCCAAATAAACCAATAATAAATTGTATACATTCCCTTTCCATTCTTTCATAAACTTGTACAGACCAATCAAAAATTTCTTAAGAGTCCTTCAAAATACACTGGTTTCTATCCAAAACAGGTCTAAGATGCTTCTCTATGTATATGGAAAGAGGTTCTGTTCACCAATTATGCCCTGAAACAATGGGTCTGAAGAGCGGGTGTAGAGGATTCTTGTGAATCTTGAGGAGACCTTGTATGATAGGAATCATAGGTGAGTCTATAATTAAATAAATCTGGATAAATGACCCTACTTAGCAAACAGTCATAGCATGTATTATGCACCCTTAAGACCATTTGATCAACATCAATCAAGCTGACTCTATTATATACATTCTCACCATTCAACGTGCAGCTCATAGATTTAAAATAATAGTCCCAGTCCATTACAACCACAGGACCGCTTTTATCAGCTGGTTTCATGCCAATGGTATTGTTAGACTGGAAATGTTTCAGAGCTTTCCTCTCATTTGCACTCAAGTTCCTGAACCTTCTTGAACATGCACTAGAAATTTGGTGTAGATCATTCTCACATAACTTACAAAAGGTCTCCAACACAGGATGGTTAACTGCTAGTTTCTTAAAGACTCTATCACCATCCTGCAAACTATAGTTCTTAAAAGTCATTTTTAACATAACATTCCTAATAAACAATTTTAAATCAATAATGGAGCCTGTTATGAGCCCCTGAACACTCGCACTTTCAGGAAGATGTGGCAGTACAAGAAAAATCAATAGTCTGAATATTTCATCCAGACTACTTTCTCCTAGTGAACTTTCATTACTTCAGAGGGATCTTTCAGTTATATTGGCACAGAATACAGAGGTAACAGACTCCATAGGTTCATAGGTTCATAGGTAGGTATTAGGCTATCAGTCCTGGAGCCTATAGAAGCCCAGCCAAAAAGGTACCCTGGCTTTTGCCACCCAAGAAAATTATTTTCCTGTGCCACTGTCGAGCAGAGCCACAGAGGTGATCCCTGGGATGAATTTCCTATTTGCCATCCAATCATCAAGATTTTTCTTGAAGAGTGCTAATGAGGAGCTTTGTTTGATATAGATAGTTTATTCCAGAGTATGGGAAGTCTCTGGGACAGGAATCTATCCCTCTGGCATGTTCTGTTTATTGTGGTGACAAGGTTTAGGTCCCCTGAGCGTCTGCCAGGATGTTGGCAATATCAGTTGGGTCTGTATATTTAGTGCCATTGTGCTGAAACTCATAGCAGATCTGAGTGTTTCCATTCAGATTCTTGACATAGCTATAGAATGCTTTGTGGCTGTCTTTAGAATCAGTGGCGATTTTGTTTTCGTAACTAGCTTTGGAGGATTTTAACAGGGATCACAGCTTCTTACTGAGGCTGACCAGGGAGCTCCTCCACTCTTGGGATTTTACTCTCTTTTGCAACAGTTTCTTCCTTCTGTTGTACAGTTTGTTTATGACCACCAGATTGGCTTCCTTTTTTTGGAGGATAGCATCTTGGTTCTGTTTGGGATAGCACGATCCATGCACTCATGTAAGTGCTTATAAAGTGCAATTGTGTAGGATTCAGTAGTCATAACTGTATTGTCCATCTGCATGGGTGTCATGAAGTTCACCACTTTTGTCTTAAGAAGCATGAAGTTGGCTTTGGAGAAATTTTTTACCATGGTTTCCTTAATGGGGGGTGGAGGCAGGATGTGGATATCTAGGGTAATTAGCTTATGGTCGGATCAGACCAATGAGGCATTGACTTCAGGTGTGGAACACCGGTCACACATACTGGTAATGACTAGATCTAGGAAATTGTTGCCCCTGGTGGGGGGTGTGGATAAGTTGATCCAGGGCATTGGAGTTTATGAATTCCAGAAAGCATTGAGCGAAGGAGTTGGTACATGAGTAGTTTTCCCAGTTAATGGTGGGGTAGTTGAAATTGCCCATTATTAGGGTGTTTGGTTGAACCCTAATATTTTCCAGTACATCATGAAAAGAGGAGTGGGAATCCTGGGGCATGGTGGGTGATCTGTAGCAAGCTACAATTTGGATTGCAGTTTTGCCCAGAGTTAGTTGCACTTGGATAACTTTGGCTGCATTATGCTGAGCAACTAGCCTAGAGGTGTGGATATCCTTAATGAATATGGATACACCTCCGCCTTTGGTGTTCCAGTCCAGGTTACATGGCCAAAAAGTGTGGTATGAGTTATAGCCTGGTAGTGCAGGGGTGCTCTCTGGAGCCTTGAACCAGGTCTCAGTCACTGCACAGATATCGATGTTCTCCATTTTAAGGAGTGCCTCGAGTGAGTGCATTTTGAGATTTAGACTTCTGGCATTGAGTAGCATCACCCTCAGTTTTTGCTTGACTTTTCCTGTTACGGTGGTGAATTTGTCATTTGAACTTGCCCAAAAAAGGCACTATAGGGGCAGCAAGAACCTTAGCCAGTAAACGTTATATAAAAAAAAAAAGAACAATGTTTTACTTTAGCTGATATATACTGGATTATAAGGGTGGGAGCTAACTACAACAAATAATATTTTGATATATTATTAAATGAAATGAAAGAAAATTTGATGTTAGAATGAGATTTTAACTGCATAGTAAGTACAACTAAAAAACAAGAATATCATTATCAACAAAGCATTAAATTGACTGAATTTACTGAAACTAAGCGGCAAGTACGAACACATAAGTCTGACCAGCCTCATTTGCAAAACCATGGAAAGAGTTATCCAAACACTGCACCCCTCTCGGTTTGGATTCTTCAAGAGGAGGTCATGCTTACTCAGCCTGGTGGATTTTTCTGAAAAGGTCACCAAAGCAATGGATGAAGGTAAAATGGTATACACTGCATACCGTGCCAAAGCTTTTGATACGATTTCCCACTCAGGCATAGTAGAACATTTTCTAGAGTTTCTGTGATTTAAAAAGCTTGTTTCAGCTACATATTGTGCTTATTTTACTGCCTGCACTTTAACAAAGTTGTTTTTGTGTTTAAATTACCTGTTTAACTGTTGTAGGCTACACACTCGTGTGATAGCCATTTCTGTGCATTTAAAGTGGGTTTTTTTATTGTATCTGCTTTATTTTCTGAAAAAAACAAAAAACTCAAAAAAAATATACTTGGCTTCCCACCTTTCTAAGCTAGTATAGTCCAGTTTTTAGGTTAGTGCTGAATTCAGGACTGTGTTACAAGTTTCTGTGTTTGCCCATACCTTACTTGGATAGAAGGAAGAGTCTCTGTTCACTGTGAGAGAGGGAGCTTTGAGCAGCCTATCTGCCCTGGAGGAGTGGTTTCAGCCCAGAAATTAGTAGTTTATTGGCCATTTTGGGCTAATTTCTATCTCTTTCATTTCCCTACTATAAAACCTGCATTTGCGCAGTTTTGCTTTCCAGGCAGCGCCGGTTAGCTAGGGTATAACTATTCCCGGCTCCACAAAGTGTACTCTTCAATTTTTCCCTTGGAACTAGACAAACTTTCAACTTAAGCACTCAAACCATTCACTTCTCATACCGGCACTTGCTCAAAACTCATAGCAAGCACTAATAAACCTTAGCACTAGACCCCCCCTATATTGTAGAGAAGGACAAGGCTCTCTATTCGACCTTACCAGCCAATCAGTAAAACAGTTCACTGTACCTATCCAAGCATGTCCAAAGGGCAGTTTCAGGTGTGCTCTCTGGTCCAGCTGGTGAATCTGGGCATTTTGAAGCAATGTTACAATTGCCTCATGTACACAGACAACCCTCTCCTCCTTCCACCAAACACTAATACATGCGAGAGATGCAATTATACAGCCAAACTGGAGGCTAAGCTCTCTCAGCCCAAGACTGGACAGGCAGTCAAGAGGAGAAGGGAATTACTTGCATCACACCACCAGACTCACATAGACCTATGAAACCATCACAGGCAAAAAACACACGTAAATACACAAAAACATACTTGGAGGCTCTAAATAAAAATCTGCAGAAGTAACAGAGACCTCCAAAGCAGACATCCAAGCAACCTCCACCCCCCACAACACAAACCATGAAGCACATACTTCACAAAACCAGTGTGCCACACAATCACAGCCCTTAAGGCAAAATAACATACCCAACACACTAGTAATAGGTAACTCTTCAGTCAGGCACACTGACGTCCCACTCACTAGGCTGAACAAGGAGAAGGTTACTGTTTGCTGCCTGTCGGGTGCCAGAATCCGCCACATAACACAAGCACTCAGGTCACTCCAGAACAAGTACAAATAAGACTCTGTCATTGTCCATGTTGGTGTGAATGACCTGAGCCATACCTCCCTGGACTACATGAAAAGAGACATGGAGGAGCTCTCTGATCACGTAGCCCAGGCTGGTATGACCCTGACCCGGAGTAGCATCCTGCCCTCACCAAAAAGGATACCACGGTATAGAGAAAAAATTATCAATTTCAACAACTGGCTAAGCTTCTGGTGTCATTCAAAGGGGATCCAATGTCTGTCAGCCTGGGATGACATGCTCGACAAGCCACGCTGCTTCGCTAGAGATGGCTTGCACCTGTCACCCTTAGGCTTTCGAATACTGGCCAAGACTCTTGCCACCCCCATTGTGCCTTTTTTAGGCAAGGCTCAAAAGACAAACCCACTGCCGTAAATAGCACAAGTAACAAAAAAACGAGGGTAATGCTACTCAATGCCAGAAGTCTAAACCTCAAACTGCACACACTCGAGGCACTCCTCAGTATGGAGAAAATCGATATATGTGCAGTAGCAGAAACCTGGTTTAAAGCTCCAGAGAGCACCCCAGCACTACCAAGCTACAACTCATACCATACATTTCGGCCACAAAACCTGGACTGAAATACAAAAGGCGGGGGAATGTCCATATTCATCAAGGATACCCACACCTCCAGGTTAGTGGCACAGCATGATCCTTCAGAGATCATCCACATGCAACTAACAATGGGCAAAACTGCTACTCAAATTATAGCTTGCTACAGATCACCCACCATGTCCCAGGACCACCACTCCACATTCCTGGAAACACTGGGAAACATAAAGGTCCTAACAAACACCCTGATATTGTGTGATTTCAATTACTCAAACATTAACTGGGAGAACTACTCAAGTACAAACTCCCTTGCCCAACATTTCCTAGAATTTATAAACTCAAATGCCCTGGATCAACTGGTCAACACCATCACCAGAGGTGACAACATATTGAACCTGGTCATCACCAACATGGGCGACCGGTGTTCCACACCGGAGGTCAACCCCTCGCTGGTTAGATCTGACCATAAACTAATCACTCTGGATATCCACATTCTGCCACCACCCCCGGTCAAAGAAACCACTGTGAAAAACTTTTCAAAAGCAAACTTCACGTTACTTAAGACCAAGGTGGGAAGTTTGAAAGCCCCCATGCTAAAGGATAATGCTGTCCAAGCTGCAAAATCCTTTACTAATGCACTCTACGGGCACCTACAAGAATGCATGGATCGTGCTATCCCAAACAAAACCAAGACTCACTCCTCCAAGAAAAGGAAACCAATCTGGTGGACCCCTGCCATAAACAAGCTATACAATAGAAGGAGGAAACTAGTACAGAAAAGAGTAAAATCCCAAGAAGGGAAGACATCCCTGATCTGTATCAGCAAGAAACTACGTTCCCTCATAAAATCATCCAGGGCTATCTTTGAAAGAAAAATTGCCATGGACTCCAAAGATAACCACAAGGCATTATTTAGCTATGTCAAGACTCTAAGTGGCAATTCTCAGATCTGCTCGGAGTTAGTGCAGAATGGCACAAAATACACTGAACCAACCGATATAGCCAACATCCTGGCAGAAAGGTTCAGTGCAAACTTCACCCCCCTCTCACCCCCAAAAGGGCCCATAACTATACCAGAAGAATGTAGTGCCCCTGAAATCACAGACACTCAGGTTAAAACAGTCCTCTCCAAAGCCAAAAACACAGCATCAATGGGACCAGACAGTGTCCCGGGCTGTGTCCTACACTAACTCAAAAATGAACTAACCCCTCACACTGTTTAAACTCAGCCTCTCCACAGGCTACGTGCCCACAGAGTGGTGCACAGCAATGGTTACTCCACTCCACAAAGGTGACGCCACAACAGACCCCAGGAACTATCACCCTATAAGCTTGACTAGCTTGGTCTGCAAAGCTATGGAGCGCATCATCATGGATCTCATTAACAGACACACTGGAAACATCCAAACAGTGGACCCTGCCCAGTTTGGCTTTGTTAAGGGTAGATAATGCTTCCTAAACCTGGTGGACTTCTTTGAGACAGTTACCAAGGCTATAGACGAGGGAAAGGTGGTCCACACAGCCTACCTAGACCTTGCAAAGGCCTTCAACATCATTCCCCACTCAGGTATTATAGACAAGCTCACCAGCCTGAACATAAATCCATACATCATGAGATGAGTTGACAACTGGCTCACAGACAGAACCCACATGGTAAGAGTTGCGGGAGCTAGGTCTGACTCTAAACCGGTTACAAGTGGCGTTCCCTAGGGCTCAGTCCTAGGACCCCTCCTGTTTGGCATATACTTCTCAGAGGTACACGCAAGCACAGGAGGACTATGGCTGACCAAGTTCACAGATGACTGCAAGCTAGGGGCTATAATTGACTCTCCGGCTGACACAGACATCTTCCAAAAGGGTCTCACTGAGACAGATATCTGGTGTCAAAACCATGGCCTTAAGCTAAATGCCAAAAAGTGCATAGTCATCCCCTTTGGAAAAAACAAAGTACCCACAAACTACCACATAGTTGGTAGCCCCCTAAATACGGAAGATGTAATAAGGGATCTGGGGACCCAAGTAGATAGTAACTTCTCCTTTGATAATCACATTGCCAAAGTGGTTAGAAAATCCTTCTATGTAGCCCACCTAATCACAAAAGGGTTTGCATCCAAATCAAAAGAGGTCATTGGGCCCCTCTATGCATCACTCTTCAGACCCATCATAGAGTACAATGCCCCATTTGGGATGTACCTTACAAGACACTTGCAACAACTGAAAAGACCGCAGAAGTACCTCACCAAGAGGATCACTGGCCTCAAGCAGATGCCCTATGCTGTTCAACTGAAGAAACTCCAGCTGTACTCAGTTGCATACCTCCTACTCACAGGTGATCTTTGCCTGACATACAAGGCCATGTCCAACCCAGAATTGATGGATATGCTCCACCTAAAGAAAACCATATCCCCTCGAGCCACACGCTCCAGGGAAATAAACCTCACCACAACAATAAATAGGACATGCTGGAGGGATAGATTCCTGTCCCAGAGACTTCCCATGCTCTGGAACAAGATTCCAATCTACATTAGGCAGAGCTCCTCGCTAACCCTCTTCAAGAGAAAAATTGACGAGTGGATGGGAAACAGAAAGTTTACCCCACTGATCGCTTCAATGGCTCTGCTGGACAGAGGCACAGGAAACTAATCTAAGGGGGCAGTGAAAGTCAACACATTCCGGCTAGGCTTATGAATGCCTTCAGGCAGATAGCCTAGTACCTACCTATGAACCTATGAACCTAAAAGCTAAATAAACTCACTCACTGATAGGATGCAGATAATCAAAATAGGGGAAGTTACCACCACAAAGAGACCAATTATCAGTGGAGTCCCCCAGAGTTCTGTGCTGGGAAAGCTCCTGTTTGGCATCTACTTTTCTGAAGTAAAAGCAAATACCAAGAGGATCTGGCTGACTAAGTTTTCAAAAATCTACAAGCTAGGAGCAGGCATTGAATTCTCAAATGACTTAGCAATCAAGCAGGAAGGTTTGTCCTAAGCAAATAACTGGTGCCAAAATCATGGAGTAAAACTAAATGACAAAAAAGGGATTTTTGTATCCTTTGAGAAGTCATCTACCCTTCTACCCTGGGGAACTACTATATTGATAATATGCCCCTAAGGGTTGACCCAGTTACTTGACATTTGGGAACTTACATGGGCAGTGACTTAGGTTTTGACCAACATTTGTCTGTAGTTGTAAGAAAGTCCCTCTATATTGCATATCTTATAAACAAAGGGATTGTGTTTAGATCTAGGGATGTCATTTTTTACTCAGCCCTCATTAGGCCAACCATTGAATATAATGCTCCCTTTGGCATGTATTTGTCCGGGTCTACTTTGGATGACCGAAACGCCAGTTTGCCGACATGCAAAACACCGAGACCAAACAACCGAAAACACACAATACTGACAACTCACAAAACCGAACACCATTACACCGACACACAAAACGTAAACTACACATTACACACAATTACATATCTACTAACCTTAACCCAAACCCTAACCCTAAGGTCCGACTCTACAGCACACTTACCCTACCCGCACCCTAACCCTAAATCACTTAACCCACCCCTAAACCTAAAGTCCGTCACTATCGCACACTTATCCTACCTGCACCCTAACCCTAACTCACTTAACCCACCCTAAAACATAAAGCCCATCACTATCGCACACTCACCCTACCCGCACCCTAACCCTAACTCACTTAACCCACCCCTAAACTACAGTCCGTCACTATCACACACTTACCTTACCCGAACCCTAAGTCCGACACTACCGCACACTCACCTTTCCCACACCCTAACCCTAAATCCCTCACTATCGCACACTTACCTGTCCGCTTCCTAACCCTAAATCCCTCACTATCGCACACTTACCAAGTCGCGCTCACACGTTGCCCATGTTGGTCTTTTGGCTGTCGGGATTTCACCTTGTCGATCACCTTCGTTTTCGGTTGTTTGGTCTCGGTGTTTTGCGTGTCGGCGAAATGGCGTTTCGGTCATCCAAAGTAGACCCATTTGTCCAGACAAATGCAACAATTAGAGCCCCCACAGAGATTTCTTACTGAAAGGATACAAGGCCTAAACTACACGTCCTACATGCACTGACTCAAAGCCCTGTCACTATACTTGGTGTCCTACAAAGTGGTAAGAAGTCACCTGTATCTGGCATACAAGACATCCTGCAACCAATTACTGATGGATTTACTGCACATCAGCAAGTCAAAGGGCTTCAAAAATACTCAGTCTAGGGATCTAAACCTTGTCTGCAACATCAACAGAACAGTTTGGAAGGACAGATATACCTCACAAAGGATACTGCTGCTGTGGACCAGACTCCGTATCCACATAAAATAATGTTCATCCGTGTCCATTTTCAAGCAAAATTTGGATCTATGGAAGAGAAATAGAATATTTACCCCAGAACTGCCCCCTATACTTCTAATGGAGAGCGGCAGCTCTTAAATGCTTTATCCCATGCATGTGTCCCCTCAAATTATCTGTGGTAAGATCCCAGTTATTCTCATTAGGGATAATATATAATTACCGACCATGGGATGTGTAAGGCCACTCTATAGCCAAATGAAATAGGATATTTTGATCACAAAAGTGGAAAATGGCTAGGCTTAAAATGGCATGTAAGGGCAGCTAGCCTGGTACTTACCTATGAACATGTGAACCTAATAAAACAGAAGGATTTCACAGATTTAAATTGTTTATTTTTTTACACACTACTGCTGTTTTTAGGACACAAGCCCGAATTGATAGATTGTTTGTATCAAATGCAGTAGGTTCTAAAACTAGCTCTTTCAAAAGTAATTCCATCCCCTTTACCAGACCACATTAGGTTCATAGATTATTACTAGGCTAACTGTCCTTGTGGGTGATTTTTTTAAGCCTAGCCATCTACCCCATATGAGAATCAAACCCTGCACCTTGTGTTTGCAAGGTAAACACCGTAGCCATTATGCCAACCTCCCACTTCTTTTTATTATAGTAGTTAATCAGAGAATCATAAAGTCATGCAATATACAAGGCAACTGGGCCAAGAGGCCATAAAATGTCTTACTAATACCCACCCTAGGCCTTACCTCCCTTTTCAATGAGGGACAGGCCAGTAACATTAGCAGTGAATTTATGAATGACCATCCCATCAGCTCTGTCCCTTTTCAAGGAAGATAATGAAGACAGTGACTCACACTGATTAATTTGGAGAGGAAGTTTGCTCTAGAGCTGGGGTGAGGACTGCATGACAAGTCCATCTCTTCACCTTGCTTCAATGATTTGTTTAAGTGGGTTTAGATCTCTGGTTCTAGTATTGGTAGGACTTCTTGATTTTGTAAAGGTATAAAAGGTCTAGTACTACTGGATTCGTTACAGCCCAATAAACGAGGCACATACTACTCCTGAGTTACTGCATACTAAATGCAGGGACAGAGCCTCCAATCTTTCTTAGTAGTTCATTTTGCGTCCTTTATCTTGTTTGTTAGGAACCTCTGTGGGTTTTCCAATTGCTTTATGAGTCTAATGAGATGCATCCCAAAGGCTGCATTGTATTCTGTGTTAAGATTACTCAGTGTAAATACAAAGGAATAAGGATGTATTTTGATCTTGAAGATATATCTTTTGCAATGAGTGATGCAAGGTAAAAGAACTTTCTAACCACTGTTGGAACATGATATCAAATGAGAGGGAACTATCCATCTATGTTCCAAGATCTCTCACTATATTTTCATTTTGAAGTGGAATGTTATCTATACTATAAGCTGGAGGGAGGGATTCTTTGACAAATGCAACAATATTACAGTTTTGGCTTTTAATTTGAGTCAATTTTAGTGTAATAGTTGTTAACAAATGTATTCTCATGTTGTAGCACGTGTGTGAGTCAGAGTTCTTGATGACACCCACTTTAAATCTTATGAAAACCCAGTTAACCAGGGAACCTTATTTGTTATTTGGAGATCAGAAAAGCTGATGTCATATAGCAGGTCCCAAAACAAATCCATGGGGGACTGCAATGGCCACCTTCATGTTCTCTGAAGCAGCATCCTTCACTCTAAGTGCATGGGTTCTGTTCTTCCAGACAGTTTGCAATCTAATGTCACACCAACATCTTGGGTAATGAAGCTATATATGAATTTGGAGACTTTGTTGTAGGATTTTAAAGGGTTTCTATATATAAAGTCCTTGAATTCAGTCATATTTGTATCTGAACTTTTTATGGAATTTGACATAGGTTAACAGCTTGTAATCGGACTTAAGGGGAATGCCATGAGAATAGTACATATAACTGCTATGTCTGTAAAGACCAGGTGAAAAATATTTTGTCCTCTGATGGGTTTTTTGACAGTTTAGTTCAGGGAATTTTTATTTATTAAGTCTATGAAATTTTTAGCATTTCCTGCATTTGAGTTATAGATTTCCCAGTTAATCATCAGGTAGTTAAAGTATCCCAAGACAATGGAGTTTCTGTTTATAAGAAGTTTATCCAGAATATTATGGAATCTAACATGATTTTCAGTCCTGTAGCAAGTTATGATCTGATAATTGATCTTATATATTGTGGTCTGGATCGCAGTAAGTTCTGTGTTTGTGTCTCTTGGAATCTGCCTCAAGGCAAGGTGATATGTAATAAATATGAATACTCCAGTACAGATGCCACCAGGTTTAAAGGCATGGTACACACCAAACCTAGGTATAGAGGACATGCTCTCTGAGCATTTAAACCAAATTTCAATAACACACACACATGAATGTTCTCTAAATGCAAGACTGCCTCACAGTCTAGGCCTAGCATTGAACACAGCCAGCTTGATATGGTCTGGTGCTTGATTTGTTTTACTAGTTAGGTTGGGAGATCCAAAAGATCCTAAAGAACATACTAGGGGACCAGCAAGGGCTTTCACCATTATACAGAAGCCTTGGAATGAGAGTTGCAATCCCTGGCAAAGCAGTTTCGATTGTCAAGCATCTCATCCCACACTGACACGTGCTGGATCCCCCTAGAACAACATAAGCGATTTAACCATTTATTAAAACCAATCATTTTTTTTCTTTGTATTTTGACATTAATCTTGGTTAAGAAAGGAGTCTGATGAATATCAAGGGTTTTCCTGCACTGGTGACATATTCCGAGAGCTTTGACATGCATCTTTACATATCCTGTAGGAGTTTACATGCCAGGTCATTTACCTCCACAGGGACCACCATCATGTCATAATGATATTTCTCTAATTTAAGGTCCTTGTTGCCCTTCAAATGTCAGCAGTTTTGTCTTCTGAAAGACAATTCACTGTTACCCTGGTTTCATGCAATCTTGCCTGACTTTAGAGTCTCCTAGCAGTACTGCATTTTTATTTGTGCCTCTCGTGTATTGATGCCCTGAATTTGGGATAATCGACCACAGGGTGACTCGTAACTGTGGTGGTTTCAGTATGTGTTGCAGTGCTTAGTTTACACTAGGTCTTATTCTTAATGGGCTTTGGTGGTTTGGGCAAGGACTTTATAGCAGCCTTAATGCATGACAATTTAGAGTGACTCTGAGTGGAATGTTGTGTTAATGTGTGTTGCTCACAGGATTTGTCAGAGTGTGACCTCCAGTTTACTCGCATCTCTTACAAATAGTGTTGATCTAAGCAGTAATTAATTGTCTGTGAGCAACAGACAAATTATTAGACTGCCTTAGTATACCAATTGCTATGAGGCTGGCAACTGAGATAAGGCTAGTTTGTTGACACACCATTTGTAGTCCAAGCTATAAGAGAAAAGGGGCTGTGAAAGAGCTCCTGGTTTATTGTATTTAACATAAAAATAAATCAGTGCAGTAAATTGTATTTAGCACTTTAAACTATTGTTATATTTATAATTTCTTAAAATAAAATCTGGACAAATAGCTCCAGGTTTATAGTGTTTAATACACAATACATGAATACAGTAGATAGTATTTGGCACTAAAATTAAAACTACTGCTATTGCTATAATTACTTAAGAGAATGGGTAATGTATACATCTTCACCTTGAACGGAGAATGAATATTCTCCAGCAGGGCATTAATATATAGCTAATGCCCAGTCAAAAGCAAGTCCACTGCTTCACAGTGGTACATTAAGCTGCCATAAACTTCAGACAGAAAAAAGCAGACAGCATTTTTTACACTCACTAAATGTGGCTTTGCTGTTTAGCAATCATACAATTTTTAAAAAAGTAAATAAAAAATGTATGTTGGTGTGTGTGCGTGTGTGTGCGCGTGTGTGTGTGTGTGTGTGTGTGTGTGTGTGTGTGTGTGTGTGTGTGTGTGTGTGTGTGTGTGTGTGTGAAAGCGAGAGAGAATGTGTGAATGAGGGAGAGAGAGAGAGCACACCCTGACACTTTCTGACTGCAACTGACAGTCTATCAGCACTCATTCTTTAAACAATACCAAGTATGAAAGTTTGTCCAGCATTATTGACCGACTATAATCCTCAGTGAAAAAATTCAGCTCCACAGCTTAAATTTCATCCCAACCCAATAACAAAATTCACAGTGAATCCACACAGCATTCTTTTATTTTAGCACTTTTGTTCACCTTTAGTCATGTGAACTTCATCAGAAATACAAATAGGAACCTACTCTAAATAATCAATCTAATGCGAATACAAATACGTGTTGTTTGCATTTCTGATTAAGTTTTTGCATTATTAAAGGTGAATGAAAGTGCTAAAATACAAGTGTGTTGGTGGAGTCACTACAGCTTTTGTTTGTGTATTAGAATTGTCAGTGACTTGCAGAAAATAAATTAAAAGAAAATCCATACATCATACAGGGCTGTCTACTACATGAACTACAAAATGAACTGGCACCTCACCTAAGTGTCATGTTTAATCATAGCCTCACCTCAGGCTTCATGCCCACTGAGTGGCGCACAGCTACAGTTATCCCACTCCACAAGGGGGGATCCACCTTGGATCCTGGGAACTACCGCCCCATCAGAATGATGAGCCTGATCTGCAAGGCCATGGAACGTATTATCATGTTTGGGTTCATGAAGGGCCGATCTTGTCTCCTGAACCTGATTGACTTCTTTGAATCAGTCTCGAGAGCTGTAAACGAGGGTAAGCTGATCCACACAGCCTATCTGGACCTTGCCAAGGCCTTTGATACCATCCCCCACTCTGGAACCGTAGATAAACTTACTAAGCTGGGCATTAATCCCTACATCACTCGATGGGTTGCCATCTGGCTTACTGACAGAACCCACACTGTAAAAGTAGCCAACTCCAAATCCAGCTGCAGACAAGTGACATGTGGAGTACCTCATGGTTCAGTCCTGGGACTGCTCTTGTTTGGCATCTACTTCTCTGAAGTACAGGTCAACACTAAGGGACTCTGGCTAACAAAGTTCGCAGATGACTGCAAACTGGGAGCCATTATTGAATCCCCAAATGATGTGGATATTCTACAAAAGGGCCTTACAGAAACAGATGTTTGGTGCCAGAGCCATGGGCTCAAGCTCAATGCCAAGAAATGTATAGTTATCACCTTTGGGAAAAAATATGTACCCATGAATTACCACATAGGTGGCAGTACACTAAACACCAAAAGTGTGATAAGAGACTTAGGGACACCGGTGAACAGTGGTCTCACCTTTGATAACCACATCGCCTCAACAGTCAGAAAATCCTTCTATGTGGCACACCTCATCACTAAGGGCTTTTCATCCAGAAAAAAGGAGGTCATTGTCCCACTGTACTCATCCCTCATTAGACCCATTATAGAATACAACACCCCGTTTGGTATGTACCTCTCAAGACATCTGCAACAACTGGAAAGGCTGCAGAAATACCTCACTAAAAGAATCACAGGCCTAAAGCTGATGCCCTATGCTGACCGTCTAAACTCCAACTATACCCTGCTTAACATTCAAGGCCATGTCAAACCCAGACCTGTTGGACATACTACACTTAATAAAAAAACAATACCTCAGAGCCACACGCTCCAGGGATCTAAACCTTGTCTTCACAATGAACAAAACATGCTGGAGGGATAGGTTCCTGACCCAGAGACTCCCCAGACTCTGGAATAGACTGCCCATACATGTCAAGTAGAGCGCCTCTTTGGCCCTCTTCAAAAGCAACCTTGATAATTGGATGGGAGAAAGGAAATTCACCCTGGGATCACGTCAGTCGCCCTGCTAGATAAGGGTCCAGGGAAGTAAATATTGTGGGAAGAAATAGCCAGGGAATTATTATGGCTAGGCTTGTATAGACCCTAGGGCCGATAGCCTAATACCAACCTATGAACCTATGAACTCTGCTTCATAAATTCCTACTGTTCAAAATAGTCAGTAGTAACTCTAAGAGCCCCTGGTTATGCTCTAAGAGAAGCCTTGCTCTTCGTGTTTTAACTTATACTGTTTGGTTTAGACAGGTACCACTCCAATAAATCAGCTCCATCCTCGTTGGTGCCACTCCACCTGCAGCTCACATTGGTAAGCATCTGGAAGCATAGATTTGTACTTTCGAACTGTCCCTGTAGCCGGGTCTATATCACAACACTGAAAAGTCATTTCTTTGAACATCTTTTCAATCAAAAATGTCGTTAATAGAAATTGCCCTTGTGGGGAGCTGCGCCCTCCCTGCACCCCCCCTCTAAATATATATACCAACTCCAAGATCGCACTACAGTGAGGAAAGGTCAAATTTTCTGATCTTCACTGAACCGCAATCTCACAAAAGCAATTTCTATTAATGGCATTTTCGAATGAAAAGCCGTTAGAAGAAATGACTTTTCAATGTCATAATATAGACCCTCTGTAGCCAGCTTGATTGAAATCAGAGCCTGAAACAATAAAGCAATTTGTTCCATGTTTACTGACAATCATCTAATACTTAAGCTGACACAGGATGCAAGAGATGCAGTTACACAATGTTATTGGAGGCAAAGCTATCACATACAGCCACTACAAATAACCAACAGTTTTTTAACAACACATAACACTACACTAATACCTATCACACACAATACAGACCAAATACATAAACTTATATATACCTAGGCTTTTAAAGGTAACCTGCCTAAATCACGATGTAAACTAAGAATTGTGTATCCTCAACAGCCTTGCAAACACTCAACTCAGTCAGCACCAACCCACAAAACATGTCTGTAAAACTCACAGTATCTCAACTCCAAAACCCATAAGACAAACCTCCACACTATCAATCAGGCTGAGTAAGGAAGGAGTCATGGTCAGTTACCTGCTAGGGGCTAGGATTTGGACATCACATATGAACTCATGTCCTTGCGTCACAAGTATACCTATGATACAGTCATAATATATGTGAGAATAAATGATCTGAGCTGCACCACCATGGACTATATGAAGAGCGATATGATGCAGCTATCAGAATATGTGTGTGAAGCAAGTATGAACCTAGCCTTGAGCAGCAATATACCTTCACTGAGAATGATGGTGCAACACAAAGAAAAGACTATTGACTTCAGCAATTGGCTTGGTTTCTAATGCCATTCAAAGGGTGTCCAAAATATATCTGCCTAAAGGAAATGGTAGTCAGTCCTAACTGCTTTGCCAGGGATGGCCTGCACCTATCCCCTTAAGGCTTTCATATAATGGAAAAATACCTTGTCCAACCTTATAGTGCCTTTTTTAGGCAATGCCAGTCTTCAAAAGGTTCCAAAATAAGAAATCATAATTTGGATAACATAACGGTACTGCTATTCAACTCTAGGAACCTTAACAAAAAACTTCAATCCCTACAGGCATCAGTGCAAGTTTTTAATGCTTGCCATGATTCAGGCTCGTAACACTTGATGAAGGCACTAAAGGCATCAAGGTCTCGGTATTCAAAAAGCAACATTTCACCTCCAGATTCATTAGACAGGATAACAGCCTTGAGCTCTGCCATGTCCAGCTTAGCATTAACAAGACACCTGTTCATATCATCACCAGCTTTAAGACCCCATCTATTTCCCCCTTGGCCCATACCTCCTATCTGACTAGTATGCAGTCACTATGTATTCAGCCAAACACCATTCTGCTAGTGGACTTAACCTCTCCATTAAATGGGAGACTTTCACAACTACTAATGTATGCCCAAAGATTTCTGGACTTTATAAATACAAACTCTCTGGACCCCCCACATAATATGTAAAGCAGTAAAACTTAATATTAAAACCCTTTAAATGCAAATAACATAACTTTGCTAGTGACCATTTTGATAATGGTCGCTAGCAAAGGAGTTGATGTGTGCTTCATTACACTTTATAAGCTTGCAGTTAAATTATTTAAACCTGCCTGGAATCAATAAATGCAATGTACTGAAGTGTTCAACATTTTAAACAACCAAGTCATTTAAACGTCTCATATATTTATATTAATATTTAAGGTAAACCATTAATAGATAGAAAACTCCATCAAAATCAGTCTATGAGATGATATAACAACACTAGGGTTAGCCATACCGCTAGCATTCACTATACTCCCACCGAGCACCCCACATAATTCCCCAGTAACAATACTGTGTTTTTAATAGGGTGCAGCACCTCTCTTAAGTGTTGTAGCATCATCTTTTTCTTGGCTGTTACCCAGATAAAGAGCCAAGGTACTAAACATGTCTATGGGCAGAAGATCAGTGCTTGATAATGTTTCAACACATTTTTAAAACTAAGTTTAAGCTTTCATCTGGCTATTGGATGAATGATATTTCCAGAGTTCTCAGGCATTGCATTTTATTTAGTTAGATATTTTTTATATTTATTGACCCCAGTTTCTACTTGAAAACATACGTCAATAATGATAACACAATAAAAAGAAAATTCATTCTTCTTCATTTAGTTTTATGTATATCTTTAATATTTTATTTGCATTTTAGTGACTAGGCAATTTCATAGTGATGGTTTAGTTTTTAAGTTCACTTTATAGAGTAGAAGTCCAGAGCAGACAGATAAATAAAAGACTGGCAATATGCATATGATCATCATGATTTACTCATCAAAATATAATAAAATAAAGTAAAAGTATTAAGAAAAAGCTATCAGATTTGCATGTTACATTCTTGACAAAAAAGAATCAACAGTCCACGTTATATATTTGGATAGTCATGCTCATATGAAGTAGATTATTGTTGTTGATTATTGGTATCTTGCAGGATCATACAATATCAGGATCTTTGACAGATATCTATAAGATTTTTGAAAGCGTAGCATATGGACAAATCTTAATTGATTTTTATAATAGTAGTTAATCAGAAAATCTTTCTGGCACATTCTTTGGCTGGTCTTTATTTCTACTATTTTTTATCAGTGTCCCCTTACTTTGTGATTCACATGATTCACCGGAAATTTTGCCCACCTGGAAAGTTTCCTGCAGGCAATCATGTTGGTGACATCTGGTTTTGTTTTCACTGCTCTTTTTAACTCTGACTCCCAACTATCAGGCAGAGCTCAACTGTACTCAAGTCATATTGTTTCTCCATGGTGGGCAGTCTCCAAAACCATGAGGCAACAGTCAACCAGAGAGGGCAGCTTCTGTGCTTCCGGGCATCCTGATTATGAGGACATTTGAATGGCCTTATCATATGTCCTGACTCTGGAGATGAGCTATTACCATGAGAACCCACAGCACCCTCCCCTGTGATTGTATGCTCCTTTGCCCTCATTAATGAGAGTTACTCCCTCCCCAACAGTAGCCTGGTGGGCTGAACCCCCCCCCCGGTCACCTACACAATGCTGTCTTCCTCCATAGGAATTGTGACAGTATGTGCCCCTGCTCTTCCCTGTCCTTTCCCCCAAGATAGACATATCCATCCTTCCCTGCCAGCTCCATAAAGTACTAGAGCACTGGTGACATCTAGATTCTCTACGATTAGGAGAACTGAGTTTAATTTTAATTGTCTACATTACTATTTCCCACACATGTACTACAAGTAATACAAGTAAGATCTGCATTATGAGTACAGTGGCACACATGCACAGCCATAAACAAAAATAAGAAAGAAGTATTTCCTATGAAATGATGAAAGCACTTGGATTTGCAGCAACTGTTAAATAATTCAGTACAAAAATACATCCAAGCTCCCTACCTATCTAATTTAAGTTGTCATGCATTCAACAGTTCAAACGCACAACTTACCCTCCCCAACACTCACGTATTTCCTATGACATGATAACAACATTTGACTTTGAAATGGGTATTGAATAATTCAGTGTAGAAACATGTCCAAACTCCTTTCTGCCTAACTTTAGCTGTCACGTACTCAAGAGTTCAAAACCACAGCTTACCACAGCCCCCACATACACCTGACCTGCTTACACTCTATTTAGCCTGAGGCAAAAACAGAAGACTTATTCACCAACATCACTTATCTTTCTCTTTCTAACATAAAGAAATCTAACATGAAACCCAGGCTTGAAATGTCAGTGTTTATTTTTTTATGGCTGTTCGTTTTCCTCAGCTCAATGTTTTGGTCATTTGCAACTGCATTAGTACTTCACAGGGTAATAACAGTCTGTGAATATGAACAACTATTGATGGATATCAGCTAACAGGTGTGCAAATATGAGTTCTTGGCACGCATGTACTGTTGCAAGATTCGAAGGCTTTCTAATCCGGCATGTAATAAAATATTTTCAGTAGCCAGGTTCTCAAGGAATCATAAACAAATGAGACTAATGCATGTTAATTAACTTTCATAAATTATTTCTAGAACAGTGGAATGATGAAGTTATCAGACATAAATTGTAAAAATAAGCAATAAGGAGACAGGGCTTCCTAGCAACAATTTACATTTGTAATATAGAACTTGCAGGCTTCTTTGAAAAGAGGCAAAGTAAATTCTGTTTCTTCAAAATATGTTATTTCTGGAACTACGTTTGAGTCTTCTGTGCCTTAACAGAACAGAACTAATCACAGCATGCAGGAGCCTGTGGTATCTGTGATGTGCCTTATACTTGAAAGGTTATTAGAACACGATCTTGGGCACCTACCTTTTTAGATCAGAGTATCAAAGTAGGACTGGCCCAAACGTTTAGCATGAGTAAATGTTAATACTGATTAAGGAAAAATGCAACCCTATAAAATATGGATAACACACAGCAATGAGTCAGAAATAGCAAATTAACCACCTACTGACAGGAAAACATAGCAGGCTTTAACCTGCTTTTACAGTAAACACAGAGGTTGATGAAACATGTCCCATTAACGTTTCTTATCTTCCACCATTTTCCTTCTGTAAATCTTATTTATATGTTTATTAACCAGGTAGTAGAGCTGCCTCAAAGCAATTTAGACAACTGGCAAATAAACTACATATTCAGATAGATGTCAGTAAATGTTAAACTTCATGAACTACAAGTTCATAAATAGTGCAGCTGCAGTTAATAGTGAGTTCTTTCTAAGGCAATTATAAACATTTATAGAAGCAATATTACAAGGATTGATAGGCAATAGAGCAACTCACAGTGATAAATGAAAACTACCTAACAATGATGAATCCATACAGTTAAAACTACTTCTCAATGAGCATTATAACAAAATGAATGCTGGTTCTTCAACCATTTTCTCTCAAACATAGTTGCTTCCATAGTACCTTAAATGTGAAACACTCTACCCAGGTTCATCTAGCTTCCCAAGAAATGAAGGTGTTCACAGTGGGGAAAAGTGGAATGATAAAGCAATACCTACTCACCCCATTCACGGGTGGTGGAGGGGGATGAGTCAGGAAAATAACTAAGGGCATGAATGCCAGTGATGAGGCCAGAACTAAGACAGAGGTTGTTGACAGATGGGTATTTAGGAAAACAAACTGTAGGCACATTACTATGCAGATGGGGCAGTTCTATATCAGCAACATTGCGTACCCACTTTGTGACACTGGGTAAAAGATTTAATGAAGTGTAGGACTTACAGGAAAAAATACAGCTGATTTCAGTATGGTGGCTCCTGCGTATCCTCTCCACTTTCCAATTTGGGGGTATCTATTTTGCTTCACTCCCCTGTTGTGGGAATATCCATTCTGCTTTACTCACTAGTCATGGTGACATCCATTCCACTGTACTCCCCTACTGTGTTGGCTGATGGCCAAGGGATTTCTCTCTTGTAGAGAAGAGACTCAGCCATTGAAATGATACATCTGGGATACACTCCCAAAACTGTAGTGTCCCTAAACAGAACACAGTAAACGTAAATGCAGAAGATATAAAGTCAGATGTGGCTGTTCAAAAAAATATGTAAAATACTGTTTAAAGGAGATGTGCCCAAGCCACTTCCTGTTGATAGAGGCCAAGTTCTTTTCTTTTCAAATTCATTGGAGGAAGCTGTTTCAATGTAGCAGAAACAATTTTACTGAAAGCATTTCCCCTTTCACTTAAACCAAGGTAAGGTCTTTTCAGTATAACAGCTTCCATGGTTCTGAGTTCTGAATGGATAGTAATAAGAGCAGATTTATAATCTAGGTGCAAAGGGGGACTAATTGAAACATCTTGAAATTAGCAAAGGACAGTAATAATCTTACTGAGGTTGTGATGGGAAGCCAGCAATTCTTTAAGGAATGGTAGTGATGTATTGACATTCAGCTGCTAGAGGAATAAATTCACATATTTTCCTGAGAGTAGAATGGAGTATATTTGTATTGTGTACTGCATATACTAAGCATACCTCTCAACTTGCAGACAACATGATAACTAGCATACCATTTGCAAAAATGACTTGCATACAACTCCTACCACTTCAACTGGAAATGTGGGATACTATTCTAAAACAAATGTTTAAAACAACACTGATTTGCAAAAAAAAACCTTCAAAATTCAATAAAAATATAGAATCTGACAACAAAAGCCTCCTGAGACATATTTGCTGGCTGTGTATGAGGCCAAATGACAATTAATAAAAAAAAAAAAAAAACTTAGGGAAATCTAGTAAGGTGTCGAGGTGCAAATGCACTTCAGAATGCCATTCTGCTCACAAGGACTTCACTTCTTATTAGTCCTGAATTTTATGACAGCAAACTGCCCTTGTCAGAACAAGTACTTCAGGTGTCATCCTACATGTAGTAAAACAGTTACATTCATTTATTTTGCAGGTCCCCCACCCCCACCCCCAGAACATAAAGCAGAATTGGGAAGGAGGCTTGTTTTCATGCTTTTCCTTTCTGCAGTCTTGCCACATGAAAACATCCCTCCTCTGTTCCTATTCTATGTTCAACAAGGACTCAGCACAGCTCATCATGGTACCCTGCCTGACAGTAACCAGCAGTACTCCTTAGTCTTTGTATAATAGCACTATCAACCACCCTAACGCAAGATGAAAATGTCCATGCAGCCAGGCATAGTTTTGTGTGTGTGTGTGTGTGTGTGTGTGTGTGTGTGTGTGTGTGTGTGTGTGTGTGTGTGTATGTCTGTGTGTGTTTGTTTATTTCTCCCTTTCTCTCTCCATTCATTTTTGAGATCTTGACTCGGAACAAGAAATCAGATTACCTGTATGCAAGATATCATATTCTTCAAAAAACTACTTTACTCTACATAAAGAACAGGATTGTAATACTGTCTTTTTCCAAGTATCTCTATGTTATAAGTTTCCATTAGAAAACAAGAAAAGGAATACCGTGACAATTGAAGAAACTGTCTGCTTTATCAAGAAAACTCATATATTGCATGATTACATATTACATGTGTTGACAGACCAGTTAATAATCACATTTAGAAGGACATCAGCAGCCAGCCATAATGGTTCAGTGCACAAACCAGACCTACCCAACTTGCTACTTCTAGTGTTCTCCCTTCACATGAAAACTCCTCACTCGGCTGTTATAGCCAAACTGTACCTCTCAACCTCTTAGCACAAACATTTTGCACAACATGACAAATAATTGGCGGGGGACAAAGGCCTAGAATCAAGGAAAGATTTTAAATATTTCCCGTTTAATCTTGGTAAGTTTATAGAATAACAAGTTTTGCATTAGCATGCATTCTCTGAAGAAATTGAGGACTCTAATTATTTATGAACTTCAATCCCAAATGATTTGCCAGAAAACCACAACTTTTATGAGGAAGATGGCAAAAATATGAGGCAAAAAATCTGGACATTCTATGAAATTCTGAACAGTTAACAAGTATGATTAGAGCATTGCAGTCAGCTGAGCTCCTGACTGCTAGTCGTTGCTACACCATTGGAACTGATCTCCTGATGGAACCACAGATGAAAAAAAGAAAAACAAGCATGAGATGTTATAAAATTTTACAAATTGTCTGTATTTTTTTATTTCAAACAAAATGAAGCCAAACACTTTTATTGCATTCCATGAATGCATTTATAACACTGAGCACTTTCTAGGTTATAAAAAGTGAGGTCAGATCAGAAAGCATTGAAAGAAAACGTTTAAAGGCTCCAAACTGGAAAGTGCCAAATAAAACAATACAGCTGTAAGGTACTGTGCTGCCAGGAACCGGCCGATCATATTTTTCAATTAACTATTTTTTTCATTAATTAATTTACACTTGTTTACTGGACTATTGCCCCCTTTCAGCAGATGCCTAAGGAGAAAAACTCTAAAAATAGAGACAAATAAAACAGTATTAAAAACTGAAGAAGTTTCAAGAATATTAGCAAATAAAGGAACAGTAAATAAAAGAAGATATGCCACAGTTTCTATTCCACATTGTCTAGCAAACAGTACTTTGTAGTTTATGCATGTTTACAATGTAAATTCTAAGTGAAACAAGGAAGATTAAAAAAATAGCAACGTAATTGATAATATTTGGAAAAAGAGGGAATAAATGAAGGAAAGAAAATATTTAGTTGAGTTGATAAGAATACAGTAATGTATAAAGAAGATGGGGAATGAGTATATTTAAAGAGGGGGAACAGAATCAGTGATGGTATTTTAGTAATTATTAAGACAAATGGAATAAGTTCAACTAAGTGAAAAGGAGAGGAAAGATTGTGTCAAGAGTGCTATGTTTCTGCCAAGATAAGGAGTTGGGAGGGAAGGGGAAGAAAAGTAGTTGAACACGCGGTGGAGAGTTAAGTTTGTTAAGATATAGTGACGATAAGGTAAGCATTAAGCACAGAGAGGAAATGCAAAGGCAGCAAAATATTTAGTGATACGAATGTTAGTGAAATGATGTAGTAGTAAAGTAAAGTAGTTATGAGTGTAAGGGAAAGAAAAACAGCAATAATAGTAGAAGGAAAGGCAGAGGCGTGAAAGGTTATGTTAATGCTATTATAAAAACAGTGTAGGCACCACGATCCAGGAATAGAGAGGAATAGTCAGAGGAAGTGAAAAATAGAGAGACGGAAAGACTGATAATAATAATAGAGTGAAGGAGAGGTGATTCTCTGTAAGAAATGTGATACAATATGGGTGAAAGAGAAAGTGAAGGTGTGACTTTGTGCATGAGAGTGTCATCTGATGTTAAAATAGTGGATTGTGTTGCTTTCATTTTGCTGAAGTTCCTATTTGGTTTAGGTAAATAGTTAGATCAGTGCCTTATGGCACAGGGCATGACCACTTGATAACAGGATGGTTCTTTAATTGCGTTTTGATTTTTTTTTAGGTTGAATTCTAGTCTGATTTTCTTAGATATGAAATTCCACATTTTTAGAAACATATTGAGAATAGAAAGTTGTAAAGGTGATTGGTCGCTGTATTGTTAATAGGTTTTGATTTTCAGATCTGAAAATCCTGTGAGGGAATTATAGATGCACTAGTGTTTTTATTAAGGATGTATAGCTCTTAGATTTGTCTGTGATGGAGTGAACATTTTCACCTGAGAAAGAGAGAGTTAATGTGTTTTGTAGTGCAAGCCAATTTGGCTTCTTTAGTGCAAAACTGTAGTGACGCTGTTTTTATTTTGCAAATTTAGCTATTTTTTGTGTTTGCTGTAGTTTTTTTTTTTTCTTTTCTTTTTTTTTTTTTTTT
This sequence comes from Protopterus annectens, assembly GCF_019279795.1. Classification (NCBI taxonomy): domain Eukaryota; kingdom Metazoa; phylum Chordata; order Ceratodontiformes; family Protopteridae; genus Protopterus; species Protopterus annectens. The sequence continues at coordinate 1,325,523,397 of NC_056729.1, forward strand.
TTTTTTTTTTGAGGAGAATTGATTGAATGCTTACTAAAATGGAGGATGCGCAGAGGAGGCTGGGTAGAAATTAAGTAGTAAGTGAATGAGTTCCATAAGGAATGGTTTGGCTTTGTATAATAGCCCAATTTTTTTTTTTTTTATAACAATTAATGCGATTGTCAAAATAGGTACCAGGCTAAGACCTGGATTGCTTTTCAGCATATACTGTTTTGAGAATTAAAACATTTAGGATCTATATTAAAAGCATGAAGGTGTACTTACCCGACTACTTAAACGCTGACACGTCTTCATCTAACCGCAAAAACATCAATCATCTTGAAGTGTGAAATCCGAAACGTCGAATTGTCATGGTTGGCCCTTCTACTGTATAGCTGTGTAAGGTAAGTGTGCGATAGTTATGGACCTTAGGGTTAGGGTGCGGGTTAAGGTAAGTGCATAGATGGTAATGTATGTGAGATTTAGTGTAGGGTTAGAAGTAGGGTTTTGTTAAGTGTATGTGTGTGGATTATTTAGTTTGTTTGGGTATAGCTTCTTAAGGTAAGTGTGTGATAGTTACGGACCTTAGGGTTAGGGTGCGGGTTAAGGTAAGTGCATACATGGTGGTATATGCAAGATTTAGTGTATGGTTAGAAGTAGGGTTTAGTTTAGGGTTAGAAGTAGGGTTTTGGTTAGTGTATGTATGTATGTGGTTTATTTAGTTTGTTTGGGTTGGTAGTATGTAGCTGGCAGTGGGGTGGGACAACTATGACAGTTGGAGTTTTTGAATTTCGCAGTTTAGGGCATTCGGTGTATTTGTGATTCGCAGAATGTGTCGGTGTTTAGGTATTCGGGTAAGTAAACCTTCGTGCTTTTAATATAGACCCACATTTAGACCAGTGACCTTATGGGACCCCACTATAAGGAGACTAATAAATCTCAATACAATTTATACTATAGTACCTAAAGGGAAGTATTTTATCCATTCATACCCTTACAAATCTCTGCTGCTTAATCACAGTTATATGACTGACCAGTGAATCAAGGCTTTTAAGAATGTCCCCTTCTCCCAGCGTCTAAGAGAATCCAAAAACTAGAATTCAATATTTGCTTACTGGAAGATAAAATTCTTCTGAACTACCTTAAACGTTCTTAGCCTCCTGTGAAAAATTGGGTCATATGTATACAGGGGGACTTTCAATTCTAACAGATTACCAAGCAAATCATTAACAAACATTTAAAACAGAATGATCCATAACTAGGTCCCTTGGGGAATGCCAGCCAGAAGGAGAGTCCCTCTGTCTGAACTGTGTGTTCCATAAATTACATTGAAATCCTTAAAAGAGCTACTAAAGCATCTGACCAGTTGTTCTCAAAACCCATGCCTTCTAGTGTTAGTAGCACAGAGTGGCTGAAAGATACAAGCACACCTATGGGGTCTGTCAGTAAACCTTTTTCTTTATTCATTGAAATATTAACGTGTCAATCTACCATTACAAGCAGGAGTATCTCTTTCTTGTATTCTTTGTACTAATCTTTAATTTATGAACATGTCACACAGAGAAGATAGCTGGTAAGATATTGTATGACTAGACTACTGAGCAGTGGAGTTAGTAACATCTAATGGTGACCAGGTGTATCATCTGCGTGTAATGGCCACATATTACCCACCTCCACAGAGAAAGGTGGAGATATATATGGGAGCATGCTTGCCTCCTCCTTCCATCCAGGTAGAAATTGCAAATCAGTAAGCCTTACGTAAATGAGTGATGGGTAGACCACTCCTCAAGATGTGAGGTTGAACCACCACCTTCCAATCAACTCTCACAACAGGGTGAATGAATTGACTAATTAGACTTTCTAGGCAGAAACAAATGGACCACAGGGCTCTCATTTATCCCAGGGATGCTGGGTTCTTGCCCCAGATGGGATGACTGGGTAAACTGGGTGCAAGAGAAGTGAGGCAGGTCCCAAGGAGGTGTGGAAGTGGGAAAAGAAGATACTATATGCAACTGTTATCTTGTAATCAAGGTTCAACGGCTGCTAGTATGTCAGATTTAGTCTGCAGTATTCAAGCATAAAACAAAATCTGGGTATCACTACATTTGTTTATTTTCAGTAGTACAATCATAACATCCCTAGAATGGAGATCCAACATTAGTTATGTTAGTGTGGCCAATATTCCTAAGACTTCTGTACGTCTGATGCTCAGGAATAATAGGCAAGATGTTCCCGGCTTTGCATTAAATTTTCCAGATCTGATTATTTTAATGACTCACAAATACAGAAAACAATTATGCATTTTTAAGAATTTGGACAAGGAGTCATTTTGATACAACATAATTTAAATAATACTAGGTAAGTACTACCTGTAGGAGTTCCAGATGGAACTCATCAACCACCTTGACCACCATATTACAAGGATGTTTTGCCATTTGATATTATCTTAGAAAAACTGTCACAGTCAATTTTAATTACTCGATCAATAAAAGTCTGTTAAACAGCACAGAAATAAGAGTGTATGTATACCACTTAGTCCACTTAGACTAAATCAACAGCAGTCATAATTAGAAACATAGATTAAGTAAATAGGCAATCGATCATTAAATATAAAGGTGCAAGCATAATATAGAGTACTGGGTTAGCTGTGTGTGGAAGGCAATATTTTTTCCTAAAAGATTAAATATGAAAACATGGAGACCACACATGCATTACCAAAAAGTAGCAAACACAATTACCCAGCAGGCAAGGTCTTGTAGATAGGTAAGGGGAATGAACAACTTGCAAAGGAGCTAAAGTTAAATCAGCTAAATTAATTCAACTACATCTAAAGAAATCCCAATCCCTCCGCACCACACGCTCCAGAGACCTCAACCTCATTACCACAATTAACAGAACATGCTGGAGGGACAGTTTCATAACCCAGAGACTGCCCATGCTATGGAACAGACTTCCCATACATGTCAAACAGAGTACCTCACTGACCCTCTTCAAGAGAAATCTTGATGAGTGGATGAGAAACAGAAAATTCACCCCATGGATAATACCAGTGGCTCTACTCAACAGAGGTACTGGGAACTAAGGTCGTGTGGCACTATGACAGGGTAATCCTATGGCTAGGCTTGTAAAGGCCCCATGGCCATTAGCCTAGTATGAACCTATAAGACAGAGAGAACAGAGTAGCCTTCTAAAGATAATAGTATTGACTATCAGAATGGGAGGAAGATGCTTTCCAGAAATTATAGCAATATCCAGCCATATTTCTTCAGACAAATGAATAAAGAAAAGGCCCTTCTTTCAAGTTTTTATTTGGCAGTGCAAGATACAACAAGCACTTTCAGAGTAATGACCATATAAGGCTGCCCTTATCTACATTTAAGTGTGGGAAATGGTGTTTGTAGGCCAGAAAAAAAAAAAGCAAACTAAGTATCAGACAACTTTAATTAGCTAAATTTAATGTGCACCAGTTTGCCCCAGAGGCCCAGCATACAAACCATGATATTAGAAGTGAAAATAATTGAGAAGTAATCCAGAATATCATCTTCTACAAAACAGAATTAAAGCAGAATTGCAATCAAGTACAGCAAAGAACAGCTTTTAAATAAAATAGTTGTATGTGCTCACCACTTTTGGTAGACTGACTGATAAGAATATAACTGCCTAATGTCTTCCCAGATGAATACATATATATGTTTGGCAGATATGCACCACATATTAGGCTGCAGACACATTGTTTATCTTCATGAAAGCTAAAGATATAAAAAGTTATGCCTTCCTAGATAAAACAGTCATATGCTAGGCAGATTAATTTATTTATTTATTTATTTATTTTATTTTACATTTGTTGACCGGGAGAATCCGACTGGATATATGTCCATTTTCAGCGGAGGCCCGGGGAGAAAAGCTCCACATTTAGAGTAAATTACATACAGGATAAAATAGAGACATATTAATACATTATTGTAATAACCAACAAAGTTAGAGGATAAGGGTATGTCATATATGTAATTAATAAAAAAAATGCTTTTTGCTGGATAGCATACATAGACAAGACATAATTGTGAAACAGATAGACACATTAAGATGGCACAATGTGCTCATTGTGTAGCAAAATATAGGAGGCACTATGAAAAAAGCAAAAAAAGCAAATTAAGCAATATAAAGGAGGCAAAATGCAATAGGCACAAGCCCAGAAATAAACCAGCCCAGCTCTGTGGAAGAAATCTCCTTACAGATCGTTAATGAGAAAAGACTGTCCTGCAGCAGAGAAGGAGAACTTTATATGGTCAGTAACTTTTAACTATGCCCAGCCTGAGCTTTGCAATGATCTTGTAGGCAGCTTGGTGCATAAACTTTGGAGTGGCCTTATAGAACAAAGTTCACCTAGGTAGTGGGGCGGTGCTCCTATATGCAGCAATAATTGAGCTAGATGTCCAGTCAGATACTACGTGGCTATGTCCCCAGTACACCAATCACTCTCCCCACATTTCAGGTTTAAATTAAATACAACTGAACTATAGCAGCAAGGTCCAGCTATATATGCCCCAAAAGGAATGCTGAGGAAATAGGTTGACATCTTGAGTTACCAAGCAAAATGGAGCCTCTACTGGCTAATCTGAACTTGAATTCAAGTGCCTATTTCTCAGCTATGACAGGAGGTATTTGTGGTGGTGCTGCGGTAACATTGTTGCCTCACAGTTAGATGTTGCCCGTTCGATCCTCAGAGCGTCTTCTGTGGGACGACATGCATGAACGGGCATTCCTTCTTTGAAGGTTGCGCGTTAGGCCCGGTAAGCCAGCATGTAAAACTTTACTGCCAATCATTAGCAGACCAGAGTTCCACTGTGGGGACCCCTAACCGGGAAAAAGCCGAAAGACTTTTATAACTTCAATTTACTCCGTTTTACAGTCATATAATAACTGTTACATAGTGATGGGAGGGGACTGGAACTCATACCAAGATTCTAAACTTGATAAGCTGGGGGCTTCTACAGCTTTTAATAAGCAGGCAATGGTACTGTTGAAAGAACTGAGAACTGATTTCAAACTGTATGACCCTTTTAAACACACACACACACAAGCAAAGGCAGAGAACTTTACCTTTTACTCTAGCTGCCATAAAATGTGGTCGAGAATTGACTTTTTTCTAATTTCAGAAGTATTCATTTCACTTGACCCTAGGGTTTCTAATCAAGCTAGACAGCTCTCTGACCATTCTAAGATAACTTTAACTTTAAATACCAATATTTTGAAAACTAAAAGCCACCGTGGATATAATTGGTCCTTAAACCCATACCTATTGACCAAAGAGGATATATTACAGGAAGTCAAGGAAATACTTAAACAATTATTATATAATATTCCCTGTAATAAACATCCAATAGATATAGAATCGGCCACAACTAAAACTTTGTTAAGAGGATTATTTATTCAGAAAGCCACATATTACAAAAAATTACAAAATAAAGAACAACTGGATTTGGAAACCAAAATGCAGCTACTGGACCAGGAGTTGATGAGGAACTATAATGAACAGACAGAAACTGAGTTGTTAAGATGTCAGAAAGAGCTGTTTCTTTTGCATAATAGAAAATTGACACTGTATGAACAAAGAAGTTTAGTTAAATATGCAAATCATATTCAAACTCCCTCGAAAGCTTTAGCCCGTATTATTAATCAGACGAAATCGACACGATTAATTACTGAAATAAATCATAACAATACTTTATATACTGACAAGTCAGATATCATGAAGATTTTTGAATTAATTTTTAATCAGCTGTATGGTGAGCAGCAAATACACGTTCAAGATAAAGTTAGAAAAGATTTCTTACAGAAAATTAATTTTCCCAATATTGACAAAAACTCTCATGGAGAATTAATTGCACCGATTACAGTCGAGGAAGTCTTGGAGGCAATTAAGAAATTGAAGCCCCATAAAGCCCCAGGGCCAGATGGTATGACCTCTGAATTCTACAAATCTTTTAGTGTGATTCTGAGCACTATACTTTCACAGACTTTTAATTTTATCATTTTGAATGGCAGCAATGATCCACACTTTAATGCCTCAAGGACAATCCTGATATTGAAGGAGAATAGTGATCCCAAAAATCCAGACAATTACAGGCCTATATCACTGTTGACTATTGATATGAAAATCATGGCATCTATTCTAGCTAGTAGACTGAAAAAAATAATAAATTCGATAATATCAGAGGAACAGGCGGGGTTTATAGATGGGAAACAGACTACGGACAATACATTAACTCTTCATACATTAATATCTTATGCGAAGTATAAAAATATGAACATATATGCTTTAATAATTGATGCTCAGAAAGCATTCGACAGAGTTAATTTGGCATATTTATTTGATATATTATCATACTTCAATATACCTCAGGTCTTTATTTCAACATTAAGGAAATTATATAATAATGCATACACTAGTTTATCTATAAATCATGAATGCTCCAAAAGGATTCAAATTAAAAATGGTACTCGACAGGGACGCCCATTATCTCCCATACTGTTTAATCTGTATTTGGAGCCTTTATTTCTTCACATGAAGCAAAATGTTTTTTATAACTTTCCTGTACTTCTTGGGATAAAGGTTAGGATGGCCACTTTTGCAGATGATCTAAATATATACTGTACCACACCGGTTTCAGATATGGAAAAAATACTAACAGCAATACAAAACTTTGAGAGAATTTCTAATTACAAACTAAATTTTAAAAAAAACAAAATATTCCCTTTAAAGACACCTACACCTTTTTCAATGCTACCATTGATAGGACAATTAAGGACAGAAGAAAGGATAAAATATTTGGGGATTGAATTCTCAACTGAAAATAGAAATTTCTTTAATAATAATATTAAGGCAACTGGAGACCGAATAACATTGGATCTGAAAAGATGGAGTAAGTTGAAGTTACCGATGATGGCAAGAGCAGCAATAATAAAAATGAATGTTCTCCCCAGAATGCTTTATATTTTTAGAGCAGCACAACTCAAAATCACGAAAAAAATTTTTAAGCAGTTTCAGATAGGATTGGGGAAATTTCTGTGGGAACCCAGAAAAATGAGAATATCATATGAGAAACTGATGGCTCCTAAAACTAGGGGGGGGTTGGATTTACCGGATTTTGAGATGTATTATATAGTGATTCAGACCAATAGGATTTTAAGGGTGTCTTACTTGGACAGTAATAGTAGAAAATGGATACCCAAATGGGTGCTTCTAACTTGTAAACATATAAAAGGAGCGGGAATTAATGTTAAAGCTATACCATTTTTAAATAATCGAACACTGAGCAAATATGATTTAATGGAGCACATTAAGATATGGGCAATTGCAACTCAAACTCTGTTTGCCTCTTTAAACTTATTAAAATATATGATGATGTTTCAACTGTTTCATGGGAATCCTAACATGACTATTGGTAGTCAATTGATAGATTTAAAGAAATTTCCTCTTATTAAGGATTTAACTGTGATTGATTTATACCCCTTCTTAGGAGTAGCGGTACATGATATCTTAAAAGAGATGAATCTTCCCATTTCTTATTTAATTATAATGAGGCAGATAAAAGATCTTGCCATAAATTATTTTAATAGCTCCAAAATCAAAGAAGAGGAACTAGTTATTTCTCGCAATCTGTGGGAAGCATTGCAACAAGATAGAAAATACATATCCTCAGCGTATAAAATGACAAAAGAGAGGAAATATAATAATCATATTCTTTTATCGAAATACTGGAAAGAGAAATTGGCATCCCTAGATGATAGTAAGATAGCAGAGGTGTTTAACTTAACATTGAAATCGGTATCCCTTCAAAAACTGGTCTTTACTCAACTGATGATATTTAACAATGCATATTATACCCATCTCACTCTTCACAAATTTGATTCAAAAAATTCACCTAAATGTCCACAGTGTTTAGATCAGACAGCGGACCTGCTACACATGTTCTGGAGTTGCAAGTGCATTTATAAATTGTGGAACTCATTAAAATTGCAGTTACAAAAAATGGGTTACCAAAACTCAACACTCACCTGGGAATTTTTGATTCTACACATCCCACCGGAGAATTTAGACAAATCAAAGAGGATCGTAATTATGAATATCAGTTTATTAATGAAATTATATATAGCCACAAATTGGTTGAACCCAGCACAGACATCGTGGCAAAAATTCAGGCTGTTAGCGATCAAGCATATTTTAGCGCATAAATTATTAATTAGTAACAACAAGAAAAGTATAAATAGTATAAAAATTTGGGAGCAAATCTTTAACATTATATTGGCTTAGAGGTTCCTATCCACTTTCTTTTAAGACATACAGTAAGTGAACAAACACAATCTTAGATTGAATAGAAGATGTAGAAACAATACAGATTGTTGGCTTGAGTTTGTTTTTAATTTTCTCTGATAGATGTTTTCGTTTTTTATTTTTTTTTTGTTTTCCTTTATGTGATTAATACGATATCTATTGTTAATGTATGATGTGGATAATTGAAATGGAACTAAACATTGGAAGCAATTTTGTACATAATGTAAATAGTGTGTGAATTGTATTATGGTTTTGAAAAACAATAAAAATGATTATCGAAAAAAAAAAAAAAGCCGAAAGACACAAACAAACTAACACTCTCAATGGCAGATTTGATCATGGTGCCTGAATTTTTTTTTTTTTAGAGGATTCACAAATCTTGAGAAATAATTTGCTAGAGAATATTTTCTGTGTTCACAAGTAAATGAAAATGATTAGAGGAGCTAGGTCCTCACTTGAAGAAAAGGAGCATGACCAGACTTACATAAAAAAATAAAGAGTCAGTTAGCAACTATGACCTTTGATTAACTGGCACTAGTCTGTCCCAGAAACCCAGTATATGAACCCTGACATAAGAAACCTTGGTGACTAAGGACCAACCCAAAACTACCTCATATACAATACACATCTACAGAGTTCATAAGAAAAGAAATTCTTCCTTCAAAAAGGAAGCCTGCATATCCTTTCTTCCTTTCAGACCCAGTTGTCCTAAACCTCTCTTTCTCCACACATCCAATACTACTACAAATAATTGAACCAAGGAACATAATTCTTCACCAACAGAGATAAATAAAACATGGTAGAGAAACAGGTTTATAGCCAAACACCTCCCAAACTTATATATAAAAAAAAAAAACTTGCCCTGAATGTTAAGTGTGATTCACTATCCTTCTTTAAACATAAACTAGATGACTGGATGGGTTTCCACAAATTTTCACCAGGGTTGACTGGTTTAACTCTCCTGGAGAAAAGAGGCAAGGACGTAAAGAGGGTGCGGGAAAGGGGAGAATTGTCATGAGGCTCAGTGATATTAGAATATATATGGATCTATGAATCCAGACACTTAAATCAGCCCTTTCAACTGCATTCAGTATGAAAGAAAAATAAAATCAACTGCAGGACTTCAGAAATGTTCTTTATTTCAGTTAATACTGACATATATACACAGATAAATCATGAATCAATTTATTACTAATGATTATCATGGGAAAATGTTCAAACTGGAATGACCACTATAGCCATCGTGATCTATAGTGGTCATGATTTGGATATTCCCATATTTATATGTTATTTGCAGGAATATGGATACACACACAGTAACTTTGTTAAGAAGAAACATGTGCTGGTTGGTAGCTTGGCCTGTAAAGAAACAGGCCAGCATGAATATATAGGTTAGCATGCTGTGGGTTCACCTCCATATTGGGGAAACATGTCATTATATTCTTATTGTTGTGTCTTTCACACATTGTCAAAAAATCTGCTCTACATACATGCTTATTGATTATTAATGTTTATTTTGTGCATGCTTACCAATATCTTGCTTATAGGCCATCATGATCTACTGTGGTGGTGGTGCTGCGGTAGTGTTGTCACCTCACATTAAGACGTTGTCCTGTTCGATTCTCAGCTAGAGCGTCTTCTGTGTGGAGACGTGTGAATGGGCGTACCTTCGTTGAAGGTTGTGCGTCAGGGCCGGCAACTCGGCACGTAAAAAAAAAAATCTACTGCCGATCATTAGCAGACCGGAGTTCCGCTGTGGCAACCCCTAACCGGGAAAAGCCTAAAGACACAACATAGGCTATCACGATCTACACAAATATCAACACATATTACAAATGAAAAGATATGTGTAGACAGTCGGACAGGCATTCCTCTTGGGTTAAACAAATGCGACTGTAATACGACTGTACACTTTATTAAGAGGAACAGACTAAAAAGTTATTTATAAGTCACTATTCAAACACAGACAGGCTGACTAGGTGATATTATTGTAGAATTACAGATAACTACAAAATTCATAGTAATCAGTGGCCTAGGTGCTATAGGCATCAGTGATGCATGACTATATTGGATGTGTAAAACAATGTTGTTATATGGCTGAAAACAGTTGTACATCTACAATGTTCAATATTATGTACATTATTAACATTAGTAAATAAATAAACTTCAGAGTAATATAAACCATACTTATATGGAGGACAATCACCATATCTTTTTATTATCCAGATGGGCTATTTGTCAGAATAGCTACTTAGTAGTTAAACAAGTTATGTACCTGATATATTTGAGACATAGTTATATCTCTAAATTCTGTAGGAAAGTTCAGGGATATGTAGTATTATGACACTTACTGTAGGCATCCACCATCTTTCAACACACCTTGTCAACCATCCGACAAAGCGCCTCTTAATCCCTCTAATGCAGATCACCATAACAGTGGTAAACCTGCACTCTAGTCTGATAGATCCTCATATGTCAATGCTCCCTTACAATCTGGTTCCAAATGTGAGTCATAACAAAATTCCATGGTCTGGCTCTCATGCAATGTTCCACTCCATCTGATCAACATCTCGGTGGTCTCCTTCTTGGTCCAATTAAGTGGCTGGATATGTTGAAGCCTCCATAATGCAGCCATGTTGATAATGTTGATAGTCCTGTGAAAAACTACACAGATCTGCAAATTACTCACTGAGGTCCCACGAAGTTTGCAGGTCACAACGGTCTGATCTGTAAATGGAACCAAATCAGTATTTAAAAGTGGCACAAACGTCGTGTTATCAGATCACTGGGAGATAATGGGCACATGCTACACATGGTCCCATTTAATGATACCTGTTGTGTACTTGTGCAGAGCACCTTCCTGTTCCACCAAGCTATTGGTTAAGGCACCACATTTTGAGAACTTAAATGGACGTGACCAAATGGGATTCCATAGATTTGAATTTTAATGAACGTCATTAATTATGTATGGCATAAATAGCACTTACAAGATGTATGCATATAGTTGCTCTTACTTTCAGTTATACCTGAGTTATAGGTAGCTGCTACAGTAATTTAGCACCTGCCAGCATTGCAGTTTTGGGAAATATTAGCTCATTGAACATCCTGTGTAAACCATACCTCTCAAATGTCCAGATTTTTGCAAAACGTCTAGATTTTTGCCTCATATTTTTGGTCTTTTTCTCATAAAATTTGTGGTTTTCTGACAAATTAAGTTTTTAAGTCACTAAATAATACTAAATAATGACAGATATTTGACTTTCAGGCTCCATATCCTCAGAAAATACATAATAATTTAAAACCTGTTATATTAACAACTTTCTAAGATTATAGAAGCGATTTTTAAAATCTGTTCCTATTTTTGAGCCTTTGTCCACCATTATTTCTGGATTTGTTCAGATTTCTCATAGGTTCATAGGTTGGTACTAGACTATCGGCCCTAGGGCCTATATAAGCCTAGCCATAACAATTCCCTGGCTATTTCTTCCCACAGTATTTACTTCCCTGGACCCCTGTCTAGCAGAGCGACTGATGTGATCCCCGGGGTGAATTTCCTATCTCCCATCCAATCGTCAAGGTTCCTTTTGAAGAGGGCCAAGGAGGCACTCTGCTTGATATGTATGGGCAGTGTATTCCAGAGTATGAGGAGTCTCTGGGTCAGGATCCTATCCCTCCAGCATGTTTGTTCATTGTGATGACAAGGTTTAGATCCCTGGAGCGTGTGGTTCTGAGGGATTGGGATTTCTTTAAGTGGAGCATGTCCAACAGCTCTGGGTTTGACATGGCCTTGTATGTTAAGCAGAGATCGCCTCCGAGTAGACGATATGCCACAGAGTATAGCTGGAGTTTTTTTTTACATGGTCAGCATAGGGCATCTGCTTTAGGCCTGTGATTCTTTTAGTGAGGTATTTCTGCGGCCTTTCAGCTGTTGCAGATGTCTTGTGAGGTACACACCAAATGGGGCATTGTACTCTATAATGGGTCTAATGAGGGATGAGTACAGTGGGACAATGACCTCCTTTTTTCTGGATGAAAAGCCCTTAGTGGTGAGGTGTGCCCATAGAAGGATTTCCTGACTGTTGTGGCGATGTGGTTATCGAAGGTGAGACCACTGTCCACCTGTGTCCCTAAGTCTCTCATCACACTTTCAGTGTTTAGTGTACTGCCACCTATATGTAATTCATGGGTACATGTTTTTTCCCAAAGGGATAACTATACATTTCTTGACATTAAGCTTGAGCCCATGGCTCTGGCACCAAGCATCTGTTTCTCTAAGGCCCTTTTGTAGAATATCCACATCATTTGCATTGAGAGGTTGAGAGGTATGATGTAAGCATTACTCATTATTCAATGTAACTCTTTAGACTGATGCATTTATGGAAAATGTGTGCATTATCAAAATGTTTGTAACTTGCTGGAGTGCTGTGTGATTTACCTGTATGCATACAGGTGTTGACATCTGCATCAAGGACATGCAGTTGTACAGACAGATGTAAATAACAAAACTAAACAGTACATAACGATAGATTTATGGATTATCCGTATCTCTCGCAGATGACGCCATATAGTCTGTGGTGCATGTACACAAAACTACGGATTCCAACAGTATCTGTATCTTGCTGTGTGCTACCAACAGTGTCTGTATCTTGTTATGTACTACCAACAGTGTCTGTATCTTGCTATGTACTACCAACAGTATCTGTATCTTGCTGTGTGCTACCAACAGTGTCTGTATCTTGTTATGTACTACCAACAGTATCTGTATCTTGCTATGTACTACCAACAGTATCTGTATCTTGCTATGTACTACCAACAGTGTCTGTATCTTGCTATGTATACCAACAGTATCTGTATCTTGCTATGTACTACCAACAGTGTCTGTATCTTGCTATGTGCAACCAACAGTATCTGTATCTTGCTATGTACTACCAACAGTATCTGTATCTTGCTATGTACTACCAACAGTATCTGTATCTTGCTATGTACTACCAACAGTGTCTGTATCTTGCTATGTGCAACCAACAGTGTCTGTATCTTGCTATGTACTACCAACAGTGTCTGTATCTTGCTATGTGCTACCAACAGTGTCTGTATCTTGCCATGTGCTACCAACAGTGTCTGTATCTTGCTATGTGCTACCAACAGTGTCTGTATCTATATGTGCTACCAACAGTGTCTGTATCTTGCTATGTACTACCAACAGTGTCTGTATCTTGCCATGTGCTACCAACAGTGTCTGTATCTTGCTATGTGCTACCAACAGTGTCTGTATCTATATGTGCTACCAACAGTGTCTGTATCTTGCTATGTGCTACCAACAGTGTCTGTATCTTGCTATGTGCAACCAACAGTGTCTGTATCTTGCTATGTGCTACCAACAGTGTCTGTATCTATATGTGCTACCAACAGTGTCTGTATCTTGCTATGTGCTACCAACAGTGTCTGTATCTTGCTGTGTGCTACCAACAGTGGCTGTATCTTGCTATGTGCTATGCACTCCTATTCCAACAGTGTCTGTATCTTGCTATGTGCTGTGCACTCCTATCCCAACAGTGTCTGTATCTTGCTATGTGCTGTGCACTCCTATTCCAACAGTGTCTGTATCTTGCTATGTGCTGTGCACTCCTATTCCAACAGTGTCTGTATCTTGCTATGTGCTGTGCACTCCTATTCCAACAGTGTCTGTATCTTGCTATGTGCTGTGCACTCCTATCCCAACAGTGTCTGTATCTTGCTATGTGCTGTGCACTCCTATTCCAACAGTGTCTGTATCTTGCTATGTGCTGTGCACTCCTATCCCAACAGTGTCTGTATCTTGCTATGTGCTGTGCACTCCTATTCCAACAGTGTCTGTATCTTGCTATGTGCTGTGCACTCCTATTCCAACAGTGTCTGTATCTTGCTATGTACTGTGCACTGCTATTCCAACAGTGTCTGTATCTTGCTATGTGCTATACACTCCTATTCCAACAGTGTCTGTATCTTGCTATGTGCTAAGCACTCCTATTCCAACAGTGTCTGTATCTTGCTATGTACTACCAACAGTGTCTGTATCTTGAAAAAGCAAAATAAAAGCTCAAACAAGCCCAAAAAAAAGTACTAGGGTCCGCCAAGTGTTGTAGTATACCGTATAAGTAGTTTATTAACAAACCAAACAATGTTTTCGTCACCCTCCTTTGGTAACTTCATCAGAAACAAAGTACAAACACAGGTGTAGTCACATTTAAAAGTTTCATTTCAAAGCAACATGGTTAATCTAACCAATCCGCACATCTCATTAATAAAACAGTAGTGAAAGGTTCATAGTAAAAAAATGTTTAAAGCACCCTGAATGTGTGTACCTAAAGTACATTGTCATCTGTCACAAAGAAGCATATCAAGAAATGTTGTCATCTGTCACAAAGAAGCATGTCAAGAAATGTGCTTAAAACATGTAAACCAAACAGTTGTAACAATACATTTTACTGTTAGTACCTCATTAAAAATAAATAAAATAAAATATTAAACTCTGTCTAGATCATTAAGTTTCAATATGTGAAAAGTTGTGAAAGAAATGTTTACTAAAAATATATGTACATATAAAATGTATATATAAAAAAACATGTATATGTTAAATAAAAATTATGCTAAACTGGCATCAAATACAAATAATGTTAGGTGAAAACTTAACATTAAGTGTTTATGTATGTATGCAAATATACGGTCCTGTTATCACATATATAACCCGCTACATCATCTCAAACAACTCTTTAATTTAAGTAAACAAGCTATATTGCAATTGTCATTTAAACCAGGGTAAGAAAAGGCATTTAATAGTAACTGCCACTCAAGTTCACGGCATTCTAATATGTATTGCTGTTTCTCAATTTCCTAGTCTCCAAGAGACTTTTTAAAACATGATACGACACCCATTACTGAGCTAAATGTCAGTGTGGACAATAGCTTTAATAATTTACACCTTGCCAATACACAGAACAGTGTCATTTATGGTAGTAGAAAAGTAACTGAAACTAGTCATAGTATCAACAGTCACTTATATAAGACTAGTTTTATTACTATGTACAGCAATGATAGTGGGCAAGTTAAATTTATTTTACATAAGAACTGGTACTTATTATATAAAGACGACTTACTTATGGAGAGAATTGGGCCTTACCCAATAACAATTTACAAGAGAGGAGCCAATTTAAAAAGTCTCTTGGAGACTAGGAAATTGAGAAACAATAGCATATGTGGCTCCTTTGCTTGTGGAGCTTGTAAAATGTGCAAACATGTAAAAACTGGTAGTATTTTTGAAATAGCTGGTAGAAAATACCAGACTACACATAACTTGGACTGTAACTCAAAAAGCATTATCTATTTAGCCACTTGTAAAAACTGCCCTGCATTTTATGTAGGAAAAACAGATCGTAAATTTCGTGACAGAATTTACGAACACTGTTATGCGATTTCTAAGAACAAAGGTGATAATGCTTTAGTAAAACACATTAATGTAAAAGTTGGTCACTCATTTCAATTTCTAGTTATTGACCAACTAGTGTACGACATAAGATGGGGACCTACTTTATTAATATTAGAATGCCGTGAACTTGAGTGGCAGTTACTATTAAATGCCTTTTCATACCCTGATTTAAACGCCAATTGCAATATAGCTTGTTTACTTAAATTAAAGAATTGTTTGAGATGATGTAGCAGGTTATATATGTGATAACAGGACCCTATATTTGTATACATACATAAACACTTAATGTTAAGTTTTCACCTAACATTATTTGTATTTGATGCCAGTTTAGCATAATTTTTATTTAACATATACATGTTTTTTTATATATACATTTTATATGCACATATACTTTTTAGTAAACATTTCTTTCACAACTTTTCACATACTGAAACTTAATGATCTAGAGTTTAATATTTTATTTATTTTTAATGAGGTACTAACAGTAAAAAGTATTGTTACAACTGTTTGGCTTACAAGTTTTAAACACATTTCTTGACATGCTTCTTTGTGACAGATGACAATGTACTTTAGGTACACACATTTGTGGTGCTTTAAAAAATTTTTTACTATGAACCTTTCACTACTGTTTTATTAATGAGATGTGCGGATTGGTTAGATTAACCATGCTGCTTTGAAACGAAACTTTTAAATGTGACTACACCTCTGTTTGTACTTTGTTTCTGATGAAGTTACCCAAGGAGGGTGACGAAAACGTTTGGTTTGTTAATAAACTACTTATACGTTGTACTACAATACTTGGCGGACCCTAGGACTTTTTTTGGGCTTGTTCGAGCTTTTTTTTTTTATTTGTTTGTTTTTTATTATCTTGGTTTGAGTGTCTGTATCTTGCTATGTACTATCAACAGTGCCTGTATCTTGCTATGTACTACCAATAGTGTCTGTATCTTGCTATGTGCTGTGCAGTCCTATCCCAACAGTGTCTGTATCTTGCTATGTGCTGTGCACTCCTATTCCAACAGTGTCTGTATCTTGCTATGTGCTGTGCACTCCTATTCCAACAGTGTCTGTATCTTGCTATGTGCTGTGCACTCCTATTCCAACAGTGTCTGTATCTTGCTATGTGCTGTGCACTCCTATTCCAACAGTGTCTGTATCTTGCTATGTGCTGTGCACTCCTATTCCAACAGTGTCTGTATCTTGCTATGTGCTGTGCACTCCTATCCCAACAGTGTCTGTATCTTGCTATGTGCTGTGCACTCCTATTCCAACAGTGTCTGTATCTTGCTATGTGCTATACACTCCTATTCCAACAGTGTCTGTATCTTGCTATGTGCTGTGCACTCCTATCCCAACAGTGTCTGTATCTTGCTATGTGCTGTGCATGCCTTTCACTGTTATAGATATTTACTCATTCATGACTCAGTGTTAGAACTACTAAGTCACTAGAAAAAGGATCCACACTATCTGTGGCCTGATCAGAGATCCTGAGCTTTCCTGATGCTTTCTGTAAGTTTTTCAATTGATAATTTACAGATACTCTCCACTGATGTGGATGGCATTCACTGCTCAGTAATGATTGTGTTGATATAAGGTTGTCATGTATACCATGTCATATGGCAGAGTGTTTGTGAATATTTGTCTGTTTATGCTGCAACTGGATTACAGCTACAGCCATCACATATTTCTGTTGTTCACATATGTTTGTATACTATGTTAATGTGAAATGCATGCAGACTGAGGCTCCTGTGGTATGATGCTATTGCACTTAGCCGTCCATTCCTTGGATATCTAGTGCAAGGGGTTTGAATCTTACAAATATCACAAGTTATATTGCTTTTACAAGTGTTATATATGGTTGTACTTGTTTTATTATGTCAAAGTGAACATTTCACAGAATATTGCATTGCACAGGATTGCATAGTGTTTACAGTGGCATAAACTGTACACATAATCATCTCCATCAGTGAGCCCCCACATGAATCTGAACATGTGCATATCACTGTCTTTCAGATGGCAAACAGACCTGGGGTGACAATTTCTCCCTACAAGAGAACAGGATTACAATAGATGCACTACAACATGGACAGAGACTCCTTGGACAGATTGGGAATACATTATGGAGGAATAAAGTCTGAGCTGACCTGACCAACAAGATTAATGCAGTGGGAGGCCACAACAGATCCTGTGAAGCCTGTCTCCAATGCTGCTTTGACATGATCCTCCATGCAGCCACTATGTTACAAGGGTATGAGAGACTGAGGGATGCAAACAGTGGTGGCCCACCATTGACCTCTCAGTTAGATCACAGTATTTCTTGCATCAGTGCATATGGTGAGTGGGGAGCACTGCATACCCAGGGGTGGGATAGAAGCAGGTATTCCAGATGGCACATGTATTTGTTACTTTACATAACATTGATTACTATATTGTAAATCATCATATATTGCTGTTGCATGTATATTCATGTATTGTCATTTTTGCTTTTCAGCAGCAGAATTGCAATATGCACAGGGACCCACACAGGGTGATGATGAACATAAATGTAATGACATGCCGCCATACAACTGCAGTACAAACAGTACAGTGCAACCAACATGTGTAATGTTGTCTGTATGTTCACAGATCCATCTAGTCCTGCACAACAGCAGAAAATGAGAGGTGTCTCCATATAGCATTACTGTGACCACTAACTGTTATTGCCTCAACATGTTCATAGGTTGTAGCAATGTGTAGTAGATCTGTGTTGCATGACCTTAATCTTTCTGTTTATCTGCAGGGACATCTGGCCAACAGGTGCAATGTATGTCATGTGAGTGTCAGTGGCCTCCGCTAATGTGTCGAATATATCATCATGTCACTTTTCAATTACCTGCATACATGACTGTGTTGTCTTTCTCTTTACTTCACCACTGCAAGATCTGCAGTACATGAACTCACAACATCAGGCATCTGTCAGTGGTATGCTATTACCTACCTTTCATACATGTCATGCTGTATTCCTGTTATTGTCCTCCATTAATACTGTCTCCTTCTTCCTCTTCATAGGACAGGCTGCATCATCATCATCAAGTGCATGTCTATGTAAACCCTACTGTGTGTTTTAATGCGGTTGGAATGGTCCATGCTGAAAATGATGTGATTAAGAATGCTATGAGTTTGTTTCCCTACAACAGTTGCATTCCATCCCTCTTCTCCAACTCCATCTTCTCACGAGCACTTGTCAGGTGTGTGCCATGGTTGTATTCCTCATATATGTTACGTATGTTAGATACGTAATATAATTGTCAACTCCCTGTTATATATATTCCATGACCCATACACAGACAAGACCTCATTGTAAGTCATTATTATCTGTAAGCTTGCAGTGAGATATGAGTCATACATCTTTAATGACATACAGCATGTGATGTAAGGATGTTGTCCTGATCTGTGTCATCTGTCTCTTCTTTTAGCACATCAAGTGATTTTTATCCATTAGCCCATCCACTGATCCTGACATGGGATCTGATGTGTCTCTGTATGGTAGCATGGCTCCTGGCACACAGGACATTGACCTGGTCATACAGTCCAGCCCAAAAGATGGATGCAGTGGTGGCCTCAGATTTGAAGGCAAACTTGTCTAGCCATTCTGACAATAAGGGGACATCAGATGGTTGACAGGATGAGGCCTGTGCAGAATAGGCCCATGTTGAGACTGCTGCTGATGTTGACAGTTGCCCACAACACATTGATACTGCCCATAGTAGTAGACATCGGTGTGCATTGGCACATGTCAGAAGGTGTCCATCTACTCCTGCAGGCAAATGAACACTCCCAGCAACATCATGAATCTGACGTCTGTGTACTTGCCCATGCCACAGCTCATGTTGCACACCAGCTGGGTGTGCTGCATGAAGGGCAGCAGCACAGACACGGTGAGGTAATGGCATCACTAGCTGCAAGAATTAAAGTATGTTATCTGTGGCACAGGCTGTAGAATCCCTGGCCATGACAGTACTACAGCAGTGTCATAGTACAAGCATGTCCTTAATGTGCTTAGCCAATTGCCACAAGGGAGAGGTAAGCAGAACAAACCTTGTCCATTCTTCATCAGTGTCTATGCTCCAATGTGGACACACTTCCGCTGCTGGTCCATCTGATGTAAGCCCAACAGTCACAACCAGCCAGTCAAGTCACAGTCATTCTCCTACTCACTGTGTAACTCCACATGCTCTCATCAGTCCATCATTCTCTTCTGTGGAGCAACTTAGGCCAAGTGTTTCCATACATGGTGGGGCAGACCAGACTGTGGTGTGAACCATCAGTGTGGGTTTCCTAGACTGCATTAGAATAACACTGACAGTGGGTCCACTCTGTCCAGTAATGTCAGTCTCACAACATGGTGACAATTGTGCAGAACACTGAGAATATCATCTCTCTGTGCTTGTTGATAAGTCTGATGCCACGGGAGTCAGACAGATTTACTAGCCATAGCTAACTTCATTTATTACATTACTTTATCTGCACTTTACATTGATATGTTTTTGCTTGTGATAGTGACAACAGTTCTGCATTATGTCCTGAGTTGTTTTCCTGTTTGCATCATTTTTTTATAGAGGGCAGGTAGAAATGTGTCACACAGGTGTGTCCCTTATTGTCTGCCATACACAGATACACCAATATGAGTCTGTATGCAAACCTGTGTCATTTGTGCTCTGAGTTGATGATCCCTATTGTAATAGATTTGTATATGTTCATACTGTTATATGTTATGATTATGGTATTATGTCTGATGCCCAGTGTGTATATCTACTGGGTAATTACCATTAGATGCAATCTGTGCTGCTATGATGGGGCAACACCTGAACATAAATGTTTAATGTATGTACTTCTGTACATGTGGCTTGTCAGGACTCAAAGTTTTGTGTCAGATGCTGCCGTGTTGCCTGGGCCTGCACTTGTGGTTGCACCATCTGTTGCCCACACCTATGTCTTCTGTCCCCATATCCTACTCCTCCTCTGATACCTGTGGGATGTCATATTCAGACATCTGGCATTCTTGGGGTAGTTCACCCACACCTGCAGCTGGAAGACCGTCATGTACTGTTTTTAGCATGCTACATAGCATGGCACACCATTATCATCTGTGCTGCCTTCTCAGGTGTGTATTGCAGTTCACCTCCCAGATGTGTCTCATAATCTGAACCTTGCTTTCAGTACACCGAATGCACACTCAACAGTATTTCAGGCCATTGTATGCACTGTATTATAAGCTTCCTCTGTAGGGGTTTGATGGTTCTCGATATGGGGTCATTAGCCACAGCTGAGGTGGATAACCAGTCACCTGTTGTGGGGAGTAAACACACATTTTGTCAGCACAGATATTGTTGTGAAGGATGCCCTTAGTTTACATCCTAGCTGTGTTCCTGTACTTACCTAGTAGTAGTCCCTCAGGTATTTCACCTTGCTGGAATGTGGCCCTCAGACCACTTTCCTCCATATAGCAGCATCATGGACACTTCCAGAGTGTGTTGCCATGATGTTTGTTACGCTGCTATCTGTTGCACACACAAACTGGCATGTCAGGGATGATCAGTGCTTTCTGTTAATTTATCTGTCTGCTTCTGGATGAACTGGGGTCTTGATAGGGATGTGGGTGCAATCTACTGCATCAAGTGCATGTGGGAAGTTTGCAAGGTTATAGAACTGGTGAATAACAGTTCTGCGCTCCATGGGGGTAGATGGAAAGTGTACGTAGTCATCCACCTTGTTGTGCATTGCTTCCAGGAATTTTTCCAGGAGGTGACTAGCAACTGTCTATGACACTCCTACAGCATCCCCCTTGTGTCTATGTCTCAGATACAAGTACATCCAGGCTGAGATACACTTTTGTTTCAAGTGGGATGAGGTTGCCTAGCAATGTTCGCACAGGCATGTGTGGTGTACACATGCTGCACACAGCCTGCACCAGCTGTCTGTCTAGATAGTACCTGTCAATGATTTCTTGATCTGACAGTTGGTTAAGTTGCAGCCTTGCTCTCACTCTAGCTGGCTCCCTGCTAGAGTGTATAGTCGCATCCTCCTCCATGGCTTGTAGTACTGTGACCTGTTTTAGTTCATTCACTGCAGGTATAATTTTTTTTTATTTTTGGTGGTATTATGGATTCCATCCTATTCCATAGTAATAGCATCTGTGCCTTGTGATGTGGTATAGAGAATTTTAGAAACAGAGTCGACATTGTAGTTTGCTGCATTTAAGCTGCATTGGGCACACACAATCTGCTTGGAATCTGACAAGCATGCGCAGAATGTGTAATTATCCTACTCTGAATAGTTAAGTACTCGGACTATTTGCAATGTGTATTCTGGAATCATATCTGCAGCTGGTGTGCTGAAGTCTTCCTTCGACATGCTGCACTGTTTGCAAATAGCTTTTGGAATCCAGCTCAAACCAAAAAAAATACTGAAACAATCATACAGTTTTTTCTGACAACTCTCTCAAGAAAATCTCAACCCCTTTGCTCGTCTTAAATAAGAAAAGCTTGTTTCCAGCTCCTAATATAATTGAGAAACAATAAATCCCTTTGGTCTTACATAAAGATGCATAGGGCCTGCTTTTCCCATAGCCTAGAATTTTTAAAGCTCCTTAAAAAATTTTTATTAAATTGAAATGGCAGTACATTAAAACATGAGTTAAAAGAAGAAACCAATTCAGGTACAAAATACAAACTGAAACATTAGACTTATTCCCAGAATAGTCCTCTCTGGCACTTCTCTGAAAAAATGCTTCTTCCTTTCTCTTTTTAAGGATTCATTCCTACCTTGACCTGCTCCTCCAAAATCCCCATTCACACATTTACACATCCTCCTCAGCTCATCTGACCTGATTGTTCATAATATATTCTTTTTCGCTGCTACATACTCTTCCCATGTTCAGACTTCCCTGTATTATTTTTGTATTTCATGGAATTTGTTGCCACTACTCCTACTCTATCCCATTAGAATCACATTGACTGCAGGATCAATTATCCTAACTCATTCAGAATCTGTATAGCCCAGTACAGGAATTCCAAAATTATTCTAGAATGTAACATTTAACACAACATATCTATTATCTCTCAACTGTTCATATTAATTAGAAAAGTGGTTACAACCATTAGATTTGTAAAAAAAAGCTCAAAATGTCTGAAGATAACTGTATGTAATTCTGGGCCTACAAAGCAGTCTGGATTATCTCCTACTATCACACATACCTCTAGCAGACCTCTTAAATAAAGTCTGAGGAAGTGTGCATCTGGATACATGAAATAGCTGCCACATGCTTGATCATTTATTTTGTTTTATTTTAACAAGGTATGAAGCTTTTTTCAGCCATCACCTGGGCCAAGAGACTTTATTTTTATAGGTTCATAGGTTCATACTAGGCTATCTGCCCAAGGGCATTTATAAGCCTAGCCCATAGTTATGTGGCTTTCGCCACCTCTTTAGTTTGAATAAAAACTATGCCTATTATTTTGCTGTGCCTCTGTCAAGCAGTGACACTGAAGTAATCCCTGGGGTATATCTGCGACCTCCCATCCATTGGTCAAGATTCTTCTTGAACAAGGCCATCGAGGTGCTCTGCCTCACATGTACCGGGATTTTGTTCCACAGCATAGGGAGTCTCTGGGTGATGAATCTGTTCCTCCAGCACGTTCTATTTATGACCATGTCGAGGTTTAAGTCTCCCACCCTTGTGGTTCTGAGGGATTTAGATTTTTTGACGTGAAGCATATTCATCAAATCTGGGTTTGACATGGCCTTATATGTCAGGCACAGGTCACCTCTGAGCAAGCGGTATGAGACTGAATAGAGCTGGAGTTCTTTCAGTCGGTCAGCATAAGACATATTTTTGAGACCCTTTATCCTTTTGGTGAGGAACTTTTGGGGCCTTTCAAGCTGCAGCAGGTGTCGGGTCAGATACATTCCGAACGGGGCATTGTACTCAATCATAGGTCTAATGAGTGATGAGTACAGGGGGACGATGACCTCTCTTGATCTAGATGTGAATCCCTTCATGATCAGGTGGGCAATATAGAAGATTTTCCTAACTACTTTAGCAACATGAGTGTCAAACGAAAGGCTACTGTCAACCTGGGTCCCCAGATCCCTGATGACGTCTTCTGTGCTCAATGGATTGCCACCTATATGGTAGCTAGGGGTAACCTTGTTTTTCCCGAAACGTATGACTATGCATTTCTTGGCGTTTAACTTTAGGCCATGGCTCTGGCACCAGTTATCCATTTCTGTGAGGCCCTTCTGAAGGATATCTGTGTCAGATGTGTTTTCGACTATGGCGCCCAGTTTGCAGTCATCTGCAAACTTTGTCAGCCATAACCCTCCTGTGTTTGCTTGTACTTCAGAAAAGTAGATGCTGAACAAGAGTGGACCCAGGACTGAGCCCTGTGGGACACCACTAGTGATAGGCTTTGAGTCTGACATGGCTCCAGCAAATCTGACCCTGTGGGTTCTGTCACTTAGCCAGTTTGCAACCCATCTTGTGATGTATGGGTTTACATTCAAGATGATGAGTTTTTCGATGATACCTGAGTGGGGTATTGTGTCGAAGGCCTTTGCCAGGTCGAGGTAGGCTGTATGGACTGCCTTTCCCTCATCAATGGCCTTGGTGACTGTCTCGAAAAAGTCAACCAAGTTTAAGAGGCAGGATCTGCCTTTGACAAAGCGAAACTGGGTTGGATCCAGAGTCTGCAAGTTCCCTATGTCTTTATTTATGAGTTCCATTATGATCCTCTCCATGACTTTGCAGATAAGGCTTGTCAAGCTAATGGGGCGGTAATTTCCAGGGTCGGTGGAGGCACCGCCCTTATGAAGTGGGACCACAGTCGCCGTGCGCCACTCCTTGGGTACGTATCCTGAGGTGAGGCTAAGATTAAACAGCTGTCCTAGTTGTGGGTTTAATTCCTAGTTGAGTTCGTGAAGCACACAGCCGGGGACACCATCCGGTCCCATGGATGCTGTGTTTTTTGCCTTAGTGAGAGCAGTTCTCACCTGGGCGTTGGAGATGTTTGGGGGGCTACAATCCTCTGGTATAGATATCTCTCCTTTTGGGGGGGAGAAGTTTGCACTGAACCTGTCAGCCAGTATGTTGGCAATGTGTAAAGGTTCAGTAATTTTCACATCATTTTGAACTAATTCTGAGCATATCTGGGAGTTTCCTCCTAGGTTTCTAGCATAGCTAAAGAAGGCCTTATGATTGTCTTTTGAGTCCTTTGCGATTTTTCTCTCAAAATTTGCCTTGGATGATTTTATGAGAGCTCTTAGTTTTTTACTTATGATGATCGAAGGTGTCTTACCTTTCAAGGATTTTGCTCTATCTTGTAGTAGCTTCCTCCTTTTGTTGTAGAGCTTGTTTATGGCTGGGGTCCACCAGACTGGACGCTTGCCTTTGGTACAGAGATTCTTAGTTTTGTTTGGGATAGCCTGATCCATGCAGTCCTGTAGGTGCTGGTAGAAGGCATTTGTAAGTGATTCAGCGGTTTGAGTAATGTTTACCACTGGTTCAGGGGCCTTAAAGGAGACCACACTAGTTTTTAGAAGTGTGAAGTCAGCTTTTGAGAAGTTTTTCACTGTGGTCTTTTTGTTTCAGGTGGGGCGGATGAGGACCTCCAGCGAGATTAGTTTATGATCTGATCTCACCAGTGAGTGGTATACTTCCGGTGTTGAACATTTTGATCCCATGTTCGTGATGATGAGATCAAGTATGTTTTCTCCTCTTGTGGGGATGGTGACTAGTTGTTCCATGGCATTTGAGTTTATGAACTCCAGGAATCTTTGGGTTAGAGTGTTTGGGCTTGAGTAGTGTTCCCAGTCTATATTAGGGTAGTTGAAGTCACCTAGTATGATGGTGTTTGGAGATACATTTATCCCCTCCAATGTTTTCAGGAAGGCCATATGAGGTTCCTGAGTTTGAGAGGGTGGCCTGTAACATGCTACAAATTACAGAGCAGTCTTTCCTATGGTTAATTGCACCTGGATGGTCTCCGATGCATCGTGCGTTGCCACCAACCTTGAGGTGTGGGTGTCCTTTATGAATATGGACACCCCCCCTCCTTTCTTGGTGTTGTCCGGATTTTGGGGCCGGAACGCATGATATGAGGTGAAACCTGTTAGTGCTGGGGTGCTCTCAGGAGCCTTGAACCAGGTTTCTGTCACAGCACAGACATCGATATTCTCCATATTGAGAAGGGCCTCGAGGGTGTGCATCTTGAGATTGAGACTTCTGGCATTGACCAGCATTACCCTTAGATTTTTTTCTTTTTGGTGTTCTAGGGTGGTAGGTTTAGAATTTGAGCCTTGCCTAAAAAAGGCACTATGGGGGTGGCAAGAGCCTTTGCCAATATCCGGAAGCCCAGGGGTGACAGGTGCAAGCCGTCCCTTGTGAAGCAGCGTGGCTTGTCCAGCATGTCATCCCAGGCAGACAGACATTGGATCCCTTTTGAATGACACCAGAATTTAAGCCAATTATTAAAGCTGATCATCTTATCACTGTATTGTGGCATCATTCTAGGTGAAGGTAGGATACTGCTCAAGGTCAGGGTCATACCTGCCTGGGCTACATAATCAAAGAGCTCCTCGATGTCCCTTTTCATGTAGTCCAAGGAGGTACATCTCAGGTCGTTGACACCAGCATGGACAATGACTGAGTCGTACTTGCACCTGCTGTTGAGAGACCTGAGTGCTTGCGTTATGTGGCGGATTCTAGCGCCCGACAGGCAGCTTACTGTGACCTTCTCCTTACTCATTCTGGTGAGCGGGACGTCAGTGTGTCTGACTATGGAGTCACCAATGACAAGTGTGTCTGGCATTGTGTTTGGCCTTAAGGGCTGTGACTGTTTGAAACTCTGACTGTGTGGTCTATGTGTTGCATGTGTTGGGTCCTGAGGTGGTAGTTGTTTGGGTGTCTGCTTTGGTGGCCTCTGCTGTTTTGGTAGATTTTTGATCAGAGCCTCTGAGTATGTCTTTGTGTGATTATGTGTATGATTTGAAGTTGTGATGGTACTATGTGTGACTGGGTATGTATTGTGTGTGGTTTCCTTCTCCTCCTGTCTGGTCTTGCCAGTCCTATGTTGAGAGAGCTCAGCCTCCAGTTTGGCTGTATAGTTGCATCTCTCGCATGTATTTGTGTTTTGTGGGAGAAGGAGAGGATTGTCTGTGTACATGAGGCAATTGTAACATTGCCTCAATATTCCCAGGTTCACCAGTTGAGCAGGAGAGGACACTAGCAACTGATCCCTCGACATACTAGAAGTAGTAGATAAAAAGACTTTCAAAGGACTCCGGGGGAAGTGGGTTTTAGGCTGGTGGGGTACTATCTATAATAAGAGTGCTTTATCAAGGTGCAAGTACTGTAGGAGTAAGTGCTAGGCTTACAGATAGAGAATAGTCTACTTGGGAATCAAGTAGAGATGAAACTTTCAGTTATAGGATACGCTGGTTAGATCAGCAGTACAGCTCAAGGAAGGTAGTTTTAAGGGAAAATTTGAAGAGTGTAATTTAGGTGGCCCGAATAGTTTAACCTTATTTAACCGCTGCTCTTGTGTGCAACAGTGGCAACTCAGCTAAAAGCAGCTAAATCGCAAACGCGTTTAGCGTGTCTTATATCAGGGGGCTGAAAAGCTAGGAACTGGCCCAAAATGACCAATAGACTACAAGTTACTGGCTGAAACCTCACAAAACTGGACCAACAGGCAGCTCAATGCTTCCCACTCCCACTGGTAAGCAAGGGAACTTCCTACTTCCAAATTAGGCAAAGAATCAGTAACAGGAACTGCAAACAAGGTCCAGGGATCAGCAACTCTGAAACTGGACTACTCTAGCTCAGTAAGGCGGGAAAACAAGAGATATTTTTTTTTTTTCAGAAAACAAGCAGAAACAGATACAGTAGACACTTATAAATGCTATAAATCGGCTATCACAGCCTACAGAAACAATTTGCAACAATTACAGATTTTAAAAGTAACAAAATGAGAATTCAAGTGCAATAACAGAATAAATGCAGAAAAACAAATACAATGTATCAGCAAGCAGGCGAAATACAGTCACTAGGTAATTAGAAGTGGAAAGCCACAAAAAATATACTTAAATCAGGTAAAGTCGCTTTTTTAGCTCTCTGAAGCCTGGATTACTCTGCTGGCCACCACGAGGATCTGTGCTGAGTAGGTACAAGCTGGAAAATGCGCGTTTAGTGTGTTTTATATCAGGGGGCTGAAAAAAGCTAGGAATTGTTCTGTACATACTTCTTAAATTCATATATGTTGAAGGAATATAAGGTATATAAATGTAAGGTCACCAAAGCAATGGCTGAAGGTAAAACAATACTGCTGGTAGTAACTTGATTAAAGTGTAGCTATTATTTCTAAGTCTTTTGGATTAAGCACTTGGGCTTCAGACCAGTTGTTTTACATTAGGAAGGTTTGTGGCCTGCACTGTGGTGGCAGGACAGGCAGCTTACATCCTTCTAAGTTAGGAACTGCTGACTGAGAGCTCAGTGTCTGTTATTCTAAAAGTGTATTAGTTCTGGTTTAAGCACTTCGGCTTCAGGCCAGTTATTTTACGTTAGGAAGGATTGCGGTCTGCACTCTTGTGGGAGGAGAGGCTGGACTCTGCCCTTCTGAGCAGGGAATATCTGGTTAAAGGCTTATAGTGCCTGCATATTCTAACTGTTTCTTACTGAAATTGGTACACCTTGTTTGCTGTAGCATAGACTAGATCCAGGCCTGCTGAATCTAGCTTTAATTGTATGCTTGTTGTTTGTTTATTTCCCTGAAACGCTAATTCCACCTAAAACATGGCCTTTTAGCACTTCTGTGGATCCCTAGTGATATCTGCATTGCTTACTGTACTTATTTCCTTGTTTCACTTGTAAGAAAGTTACTGTTTGTTGTTTTTGCATTTAGGTTACCTGTAACACATTGCATTTAAGTTACCTGGCACTTGCTCACTAAAGCAATTATATAAGTCAGCTCTAAAAAAATTAAAAGCACTACACCCTCACAAACTCCCCTTGAGTACGTTGTTCCCCATTGGCCCTTTTTTCAATTATAAAGGAATTCCCAATACTATTCTAGCATGTCCAAAGGTCAGTTGTCAATCTCCTCTCCGGTCCAGCAGGTGAATCTGGGAATCTTGAGGCAATGTTACAACTGCCTCATGTACACAGACAACCCTCTCCTCCTCCCAACAAATTCCAACACATGTGAGAGATGCAACCATATAGCCAAACTGGAGGCTAAGCTCTCTCAACTCAGTACTGGCGTAACCAGTCAGGAGGAGAAGGAAACCACACTCACTACAATTCCAGTCTCACATAGACCTACCACGACAACAAACTAAACACATAAACACACAAAAACATACTCGGAGGTTCTAAATAAAAATCTGCCTAAGCAGCAGAGACCTCCAAAGCAGACACCCAAGCAACCGCTACCCCAAAACAAAACAAGTGCAACACATAACTCACAAAGCCAGTGTGCCAAACAGTCACGGCCCTTAAGGCTAAACAACACACCTGATACACTTGTAATAGGTGACTCTATCATCAGGCACACTGACGTCCCGCTCACCAGGCTGAACAAGGAGAGGGTCACGGTGAGCTGCCTGTCGGGTGCTAGGATCCGCCACATAACACAAGCACTCAGGTCACTCCAAGGCAAGTACAAATATGACTCAGTCATTGTCCATGCTGGTGTGAATGACCTGAGACGTACCTCCCTGGACTACATGAAAAGAGACATAGAGGAGGTCTCTGAGCATGTAGCCCAGGCCGGTATGACCCTGACCTTGAGTAGCATCTTACCCT
The DNA here is from genome assembly GCF_019279795.1 of Protopterus annectens. Taxonomy (NCBI): domain Eukaryota; kingdom Metazoa; phylum Chordata; order Ceratodontiformes; family Protopteridae; genus Protopterus; species Protopterus annectens. The sequence goes on from NC_056729.1 coordinate 1,325,553,013, forward strand.
CACCAAGAATGATGCCACAATATGAAGACAAGATGATCAATTTCAACAATTGGCTTAAGTGCTGGTGTCATTCAAAGGGGATCCAATGCCTGTCAGCCTGGGATGACATGCTCAACAAGCCACGATGCTCGCTAGGGACGGCTTGCACCTGTCACCCTGGGCTTTTGGATATTGGCAAAGGCTCTTGCTACCCCATAGTGCCTTTTTTAGGCAAGGCTCAAAAGACAAACCCACCTCCATAGGTATCACAAGGGATAAGAAACTAAGAGTAATGCTACTCAACGCCAGAAGTCTAAACCTCAAGATGCACTTTCGAAACTCTCCTTAGCATGGAGAACATCGAAATCTGTGCAGTAACAGAAACCTGGTTCAAGGCTCCCGAGAGCACCCCAGCACTACCAGGTTATACCTCATACCATGTTTTTCGGCCCCAAAACTTGGACCGAACCACAAAAAGAGGGGGAGTATCAATATTCGTCAAAGATACCCACACCTCCATGTTGGTGGCACAGCACGAAGCATCAGAGACTATCCATGTGCAACTAACTGTGGGTAAAACTGCCTTCCAGTTTATAGCCTGCTACAGACCACCCTCCCAAACACAGGAACCCCACTTGGCCTTCCTGAGAATACTGGAAAATATGAAGGTCTCTCCAAACACCATTATATTGGGCGACTTCAACTACCCAAACATAGACTGGGAGCATTACTCTAGCTCCAACACCCTAGCCCAAAGGTTCCTAGAATTTATAAACTCAAATGCTATGGAACAACTTGTTACCACTCCCACAAGAGGGGAAAACATACTGGACCTGATCATCACCAACATGGGGACACTATGCTCCAGACCAGAAGTGTATCGCTCACTGGTAAGATCAGACCATAAACTAATCTCACTGGCTATTCACATACCGACCCCACCCCCTGCCCAGAAAACCACAGTGAAAAACTTCTCTAAAGCAAATTTCACATGCCTCAAAACCGAGGCAAAATCCTTCAAAGCCCCCGGGCCTGTGGAAAATACGGCCCAGACCGCAGAATCCTTTATAAATGCATTCTATGAACACCTTCAGGAATGCATGGATCATGCAATCCCAAATAAAACCAAGACCCAATCCTCCAAAGGCAGACGTCCTGTCTGGTGGACCCCAGCCATAAAAAAGTATACAATAGAAGGAGAAAGCTACTACATGATAGAGCAAAATCCCAAAAAGGGAAGGCATCTCTGATCAGTATTAGCAAAAAACTACGGGCACTCATAAAATCGTCTAAGGCCAGCTTTGAGAGAAAAATTGCACAGGACACTAAGGATAATCACAAGGCTTTCTTTAGTTATGTTAGGAACCTGGGTGGGAATTCCCAGATATGCTCAGAATTAGTCCAAAATGACAAAAAATACACCGAGCCCACAGACATTGCCAACATCCTAGCTGACAGGTTCAGTGCAAACTTCTCCCCCCTTTCCCCACCAGAAGGGCAAATATCTATCCCAACAGAGTGCTGCCCCCCTGACATCTCAGATGCTCAGGTAAGAGCCGCCCTCTCCAAAGCAAAAAACACAGCATCAATGGGACCAGATGGTGTACCGGGCTGCGTCCTACATGAACTCCAAGAAGAGCTAAACCCAAACATAAAACTACTGTTCAATCTTAGCCTTACTACAGGATATGTACCCAAAGAGTGGCGTACAGCAACAGTGGTCCCTCTCTACAAAGGTGGTGCCTCAACGGATCCTGGAAACTATCGCCCCATAAGCCTGACTAGCTTGGTCTGCAAAGCTATGGAAAGAATCATCATGGACCTCATAAATAAAGATATTGGGGACCTACAGACACTGGATCCTACCCAGTTTGGCTTTGTTAAGGGCAGATCCTGCCTCTTAAACCTGGTCGATTTCTTTGAAACAGTCACCAAGGCCATTGACGAGGGGAAGGTGGTCCACACAGCCTACCTGGACCTCGCAAAAGCCTTTGATACAATACCCCACTCGGGCATTATAGATAAGCTCACCAGCTAAAATATAAACCCCTATGTCACTAGATGGGTTGCAAACTGGCTCAAGGACAGAACCCACATGGTTAGAATTGCTGGAGCCATGTCAGACTCCAAACCAGTTACAAGTGGCGTCCCACAAGGCTCAGTCCTGGCACCTCTCTTGTTCGGTATATATTTCTCGGCGGTACAGGCCAACACAGAAGGACTGTGGCTGACCAAGTTCGCAGATGACTGCAAACTGGGTGCCATAATCAACTCTCCAGCCGACAAAAGCATCCTCCAAAAGGGCCTCATAGAAACAGACAACTGGTGCCAGAGCCATGGCCTCAAGCTAAACGCCAAAAAGTGTATAGTCATCCCTTTGGCAAAAACAAAGTGCCCACAAATTACCACATAGGTGGTAATCCATTAAGTACAGAAGAAGTAATTAGGGACCTGGGGACCCAAGTTGATAGCAATCTCTTATTTGACAACCACGTGGCCAAAGTGGTTAGAAAAACATTTTATATAGCCCACCTAATCATGAAGGGATTCACATCTAGATCAGGGGAGGTCATCGTGCCTCTTTACTCATCCCTCATCAGGCCCATAATTGAGTACAATGCCCCTTTGGGATGTACCTTATCAGACATCTGCAGCAACTGGAAAGACCCCAAAAGTACCTCACCAAGAGGATCAAAGGGCTAAAACAGATGCCATATGCTGCTGGTTAAAGAAACTCCAGCTCTACTCAGTGGCATACCACCTGCTCAGAGGCGATCTGTGCCTGATGTATAAAGCCATGTCCAACCCAGAATTAATGGACATGCTGCACCTCAAAAAATCCAAATCCCATCGAGCTACGCGCTCGAGACTTGAACCTCAGCACTGAAATAAATAGGACATGCTGGAGGGACAGATTCATAACCCAGAGGCTCCCTTCACTCTGGAATAAAATCCCAGTCCAGGTTAGGCAGAGTCCCACATTGACTCTCTTCAAGAGGAATCTTGATGAGTGGATGGGAGATCGTAGGTTTACCCCGGCTATCACTTGTGTGTCACTGTTAGACAGAGGCACAGTATACTAACCTCAAAAAACGCATAGCAAAATTAATTTAAAATGGGTGGCGAAAGCCAAACACACTCTGGCTAGGCTTATAAATGCCCTAGGGCAGATAACCTAGTATGAACCTATGAACCTATGAACCTATGAATATACACTGCATACTTCCACCTGGATAAAGATTTTGGCACAATTCCTACCTCTGGCATAGTAGAAAAGCTAAATAAACTGGAAATAAAACCCTATGTCAGCCATCACAAATAGGATGCAGATAATCAAAATAGTGTAAGTTACCTAAATAAAGAGAACAGTCACCAGTAGAGTCCCCAAGGGTTCTGTATTGGGACCTCTCCTGTTTAGCATCTACTTTTCTGAAGTAAAAGCTAGTACCAAAGGGCTCTGGCTGACTAAGTTTGGAGATGACTGCAAGCTAGGAGCAGTCATTAAATTCCCAAATGACTTAGCCATCATTCCAGAAAGTTTGTCCCAAGGAAATAACTGGTGCCAAAATCATGGACTGAAACTAAATGCCAAAAAAATGCATAATTGTATCCTTCAGGAAGTCATCTACCCCAGGAAATAGGGTCTATATTAGAGCATCGAAGTTTCAAAACTTCGAATGTTCCAATATCGAACCCTATTCAGCAAAAGCTGAAAACATCGAACATATAGAACAGTGATTTTTTTCCTAGGGAAAAAATTTGCTGTTCCAAAACACAACACAAGTGCACCAAACAAACAGCAATCCACACACACACACACACACCTAAAATCTTAAGCCTAACCCTACACTAAACTATACACACACCAGTAGCTGTTCACTTACCTTAACCCAAACCCTAACCTTAAGGTCCATCACTATCGCACACTCACCTCACCCACGCCCTAACCCTAACTCACCTACCCCGCCATAACCCTCATGTCCATACAATCACACACTTACCTGACCCGCTCCCTAATCCTAACTCACCTAACCCGCCCTAACCCTCACATTCACACAATCACACACATACCTAACCCACACCCTAACCTTAACTACCCTAACCCGCACTCAATCGCACACTTACCGGAGCCCGACCCCTAACTTTCCACCACAGAGCTGAAAATACCAAAGCAACAGAAACAGACAAATTCTTTCCCTAGGAAAAAATTCGGTTTTCTGATGCTTCGATATTTTCAGCTTTCGCTGAATAGGGTTTGATATTAGAATATTCAAAGTTTTTAAACTTTGACGTTCTAATATAGACCCCAGAAACTGCCAAATTGATAATATACCTCTAAGAGTCGACCTAGTTCTTCAAGATTTGAGAACTTTAAATATAGACAGTGACCTACATTTTGACCAACATGTTTCCACTGTTGTAATAAAGTCTTTCTATATTGCACAGCTTCTGAATAAAGGGATTGTGTCTAGATCTAGGGACGTCATTGACCACCTTTATTCAGCCCTCATTAGGCCAATCATTGACTACAGTGCCGCCTTTGGCATGCATCTTTCAAAACACATGTAACGACTGGAACATCCACACAGATACCTTACCAAAGCTATACAAGGTCTAAACAGCATCTCCTACACAGACAGACAAAACTCCTCTCACTATACACTGCATCCTACAGGCTGCTAAGAGGTGACTACTGTTGGCATACAAGGCATGCCCTGACCCATTACTGTTGAATTTACTGCACATTAGCAGGTGAAATGGTATCAGAAATACTTGGTCAAGCATCTAAATCTCTTCTGCAACATCAACAGAATGGCTTGGAGGGACAGGTATATCATGCAGAGGATACCGCTGCTGTGGAATAGACTCTTCTGCATCCTCATAAAACAAAGTTCATCACTGTCTGTATTCAAGTGCAACTTAAATAAATTGATAAGAAACAGAAAATTTACCCATAAGTGCCCACATACTACTAATGGACAGTGGCAGCTCCTTAATGCTATATCCAATACATAGGTCCCCTCAATTATCTATGGTATGATCCTAGCTATTCTCATTAGGGGTAATATACAGTTACTGACCATGGAATGGGCAAGGCCAACCTCTAACAAAATGGGATAGGTTAATTTGAGCACAAAAAACAAAATTGGATAGGTTTTAAATGACCTACAAGGGCAGCTAGCCTAGTACTTAACTATGAACCTATAACTGAACTGTCATAAAATCCAGCAATAAACAAGGAAACAATACCCATTTATTCTAAAATATTTCACACAGGACCAGTTAAATCATTTTGTTTAGTAAATTACGTTATGTTACATCACGTTTAATACAGACAACAATATCACGCAGTGACAGTAATGTATAATGTAAAGAAAATAGATTGACTGGAAAAGTGTTAAAATAAGAGATGAAGCACACTTAGCATATGTTTTGAAGCCTGAACTCACCTGTATGAACTTGAGATTCTGGCCACTTCTCAGTCACACCATAAATCTATCACTCTGCTTCATTGGACTAACCAAACTTCAAATATTGAAGGAGTGATAGGCCCATCCTCCGACTAGGGTGGAGATATTCTTATACTGACAAAAATACTATAATCTGTCTTATATATCCCTTGGTTAAATTGCTGCTTTCAGTTACAAATGATTTGTGAATTAATGTCTGCATGGAGGGCAAACAAAGCTCTGCATTGACTGCATTTAAATACTCCATGTCCTGACCTATGTGTCCATGACTCCCTACTAACTGCTTTAAGGTCTCCTGTATCTGTAAGAAAGAAAATCATATTAGCTGACTTTAAGCTCATCTAGGAAATGACTTGCAACCAATTTTATATTAAAGATTTAATAACTTTGGTCTGACCCAGCTATTCAGAAACTAACCAGTATTTGTCGCGAATACCAAATTTTGCCTGAGATCACAGTCGTAGCTCAAAATGTTTCCTTTCTTTCAAAGCATTGTCTATTAGAAAAAAACATATTGCTATTCATTAGTTGGTTGTCTTTAAGGTGCAATGTATTATAAAGCCTTCACTCAGCTTTCTGGAATGTTACATCGCATCTTTCTAAACTCCTCTATATACTGTATTTGGTGCCATTGTAGGTCAATTAACCCTTAAAGCCAAACTTTGATCAAGGGACAAAAACAGCCATATATGAAAAAAGTTCAAAAGTTTGAAAACCATCAGTATGTTTTTCACATTTATGTACCACTGAAACAGTTCTCCCACAAGGAAATAGATAAAAAAAGTAGTAAAAAGCTAGTATTTGTGCATACATATTCAATTAAATGGTAATTAATGGTACACATTGCCCTGGATATCTAAGCAAAAGGAAAAAAATAAGGAAAAAGAAGTTAAAAGGCTGTAAGAATGACATTTCTTCAAGGCAGCAGTGAAAATCATAGCAGGAAGTCTATGAAAGCACTATGAACTACCGAAGAAAAAGATTACAAATGATATAGATGGAGAAAAAGATAAAAAAAAAAAATGAAAGACTATGTAATAAAGATCAGTGGAACTTCATCTGATTATATTAGAACTAACAATAAGAGGAAAGAAGTAATTGTGGCGACATCTGCCACTCACATGAGATAACATTAATCCTGAGGTCTGAAATGGAACTAAAGGAGACAATAGTGGCACAGCAGATCAGCAGATAGTGTTGTTTTTCTTGCTTAAACTTTTGGGAGAAGTGTTAATAGTGAAATGGAACTAAAGGAGACAATAGTGGCACAGCAGATCAGCAGATAGTGTTGTTTTTCTTGATTAAACTTTTGGGAGAAGTGTTAATAGTGAAATGGAACTAAAGGAGACAATAGTGGCACAGCAGATCAGCAGATAGTGTTGTTTTTCTTGCTTAAACTTTTGGGAGAAGTGTTAATAGTGAAATGGAACTAAAGGAGACAATAGTGGCACAGCAGATCAGCAGATAGTGTTGTTTTTCTTGATTAAACTTTTGGGAGAAGTGTTAATAGTGAAATGGAACTAAAGGAGACAATAGTGGCACAGCAGATCAGCAGATAGTGTTGTTTTTCTTGCTTAAACTTTTGGGAGAAGTGTTAATAGTGAAATGGAACTAAAGGAGACAATAGTGGCACAGCAGATCAGCAGATAGTGTTGTTTTTCTTGATTAAACTTTTGGGAGAAGTGTTAATAGTGAAATGGAACTAAAGGAGACAATAGTGGCACAGCAGATCAGCAGATAGTGTTGTTTTTCTTGATTAAACTTTTGGGAGAAGTGTTAATAGTGAAATGGAACTAAAGGAGACAATAGTGGCACAGCAGATCAGCAGATAGTGTTGTTTTCTTGATTAAACTTTTGGGAGAAGTGTTAATAGTGAAATGGAACTAAAGGAGACAATAGTGGCACAGCAGATCAGCAGATAGTGTTGTTTTCTTGATTAAACTTTTGGGAGAAGTGTTAATAGTGAAATGGAACTAAAGGAGACAATAGTGGCACAGCAGATCAGCAGATAGTGTTGTTTTTCTTGATTAAACTTTTGGGAGAAGTGTTAATAGTGAAATGGAACTAAAGGAGACAATAGTGGCACAGCAGATCAGCAGATAGTGTTGTTTTTCTTGATTAAACTTTTGGGAGAAGTGTTAATAGTGAAATGGAACTAAAGGAGACAATAGTGGCACAGCAGATCAGCAGATAGTGTTGTTTTTCTTGATTAAACTTTTGGGAGAAGTGTTAATAGTGAAATGGAACTAAAGGAGACAATAGTGGCACAGCAGATCAGCAGATAGTGTTGTTTTTCTTGCTTAAACTTTTGGGAGAAGTGTTAATAGTGAAATGGAATTAAAGGAGACAATAGTGGCAGAGCAGCTCAACAGATAGCGTTGTTTTTATTCGTTAAACTTTTGGGAGAAGTGTTAATAGCTAAATAAAGACCTTCATCAAGTGAAATTTTAGTTAGTAAAAACAAAGTGTTTATTCTTTCATGGGTTTTGCATTGCAATTTGTATTCCATTCCTTCACTGGAACCAATAAAGAACATACGGAAGGGCATGTTAGGGAAGGCGGGGCAGGAGTAGTGTAGAAAAGCACAGCCTAGTACTAGGCTGCTAGCAAGGCTAGCCTGATGTGGTCAATCATCATGTTAGACAGCAGAGGAAAATCTGCAGCTTATAAAGGCTGTCTAGACAGTCAGTTGACTACACAGCAACTTGGATTCCTGAAAGGACCTTTCAAAATAGACTTAAAAGAGAAAAGTAAGAAATAAATGGTTGAATAATGAGATATACAAAATCGGAGAATAAGTGAATGTCAGCAAAGATGGTAAGAGGCACGTTTCTGTGGGGCAATGAGAGCAGGTAAAGAGTAAAAGGTTTTAGGGAAAATAGAAGTTAAAACTAAGAGAAGGGATAGGAAATTAAAAGTGGTTTTGTTAGAAGAAAATTAAAAGCTGGTAGAATTTTTTCTTTTTCTGAGACTTTAAGATGAGAGGCTTTTTTTGTTTGTTTTTTTAAGTGGGAGCAAGATAAAATTCTTGTTGCACATAAAATGTATTATGATTTGTTACAGTTGGTTGTGCTCAAATCTCCAACTGTTCCACCTGTTTGTCTGTTTTAGAGTGTTTTTCTCACTGCTGCTAGTTTCCCTGACAATTAGCCCCTAGCCCCACAGGAAGTCTTACAGGCTATTCAGGGTTCCCCAGAATAAGTATTTGTTTTCCAACCATAAAGTAGATCACCAGAAATTTAAAACAGCTTCAACTAAACAAATTACTGCTGCTAACCCCTTTCCCTCTGGCAAGCATGGGAAAGCTTTTCACAAGGTAGGGGTGAAAACGCATTCTTCTGCTTCAAGAACTTTCATGATTTTAAACTGTCAAGCTTATATATATATATATATATATATATATATATATATATATATATATACACATACATGTTTTTAATTTGATATTTTGAGAATGTGCAAAACCTGATATTTAAAATTCCTACTTTTGAGGTAAAAAAGTCTTTGAATTCTTCTTTAACAGCTGATTTTCATGTTGCTAAGCAAGTTTTAAAGAGTGCTTATGGTGCTGCTGATCCTTTTTTTTTTTTGAAGCTATTTATGATCTATTGAATAAACAACAGTAATGCGTACAATAGTCACACTTAATAAAACAACATTACATCAAATTAATAGTAAAACAGGATGCAAACAGAATATATACCCAGCTAAAAGAAAAACATAATTTTATCAATGAATATATTTGACTCCTATCTTTGTCTTTCTCTAAACAGATGCACTATATGTAAAAGAGAACTATTTGCAAGACCATATAAATATATGTCTAAAAGCACATAAAAATGTAAAACGTATACAATTTTATGTAATATGGGGTAGAGAAAGCAAGGCATAAAATCAGAAGCTGTATTTGATAGGTCAGCATCAATAATGATGACTCATGTACTATAAATCAAGTTTAGACAGCAGAAAAGTAAAAAGATTTTCCCACTTATCTGTGGTAGAATTAGGTTTGCCAAAGGGCAAATAATGTGAGACCATCATTAACAAACTTTGAGTAGCTCCCATCAACTGCTTGTCTCTTTTGATATAACCTCCTAAATATTAGACTAGTTGGAGACTATCATGCTGAGGTAATATATGTTCTAACTATTGCAGAAAGCTGTAAAAATGACCCAAAAGATAATTTAGAGTACAGTGAACATATAGGGGTATAACCAGTCCACACAAAAGTTTATGTGCAGGGGACTAAGATATGTAAAGAAGTGTTAAGCCACTGGGACAATACTAACCAAAGTTCATAAACAGGAGGACAGTCCAAATATTTATGAATGCAAGTTGAGTTTATTATTCCTAAGGCAGAACATATGATCTCTGTGGTGAAACCTTTAGATACTGCAGTGGCAGATTTTTTCTTACTGTATCCAACCAAAAATTAAAAGATTTTTACGAGGCAATTCTCTATTTCTTCATTAATTTTCTACAGAAAAAAGGAGGATTTGTAAGGAGGTTATCTGCCTTTAGTACCTACAGAGCAAGTCCCAAACTCATCCATTGGGTGAGAAGACTTATTGACATGGTTGGACAAAGGAGATCTTTCCAAGAACTCATTTCTGGGGTGTTTCTTTTTGGTCTGAAGGGTTTTAAAAATGACAATGGCAGTGCAGCCACCCACATCTCCAACAAGATCCAAGAGTCATTTAACATCCTTCTCATCCCACACCTGAATCTTAAAGGAGGCATTGTTGCTAATAAAAATAAGGGTTACCCCAAAGTGGCATGGCACAGCCCCATAGACTGTTCCATTCTATGGTCTTGCTTAAAGCATGGACAGCTGAATGGGTAATAGCAAAGGAGTGCCAGCATTTTAAACCCTTAGTGTCCATGAGGAAAGGAAATGCAAGAGAACTTCAATAAGAGCCCAGTACAGCAAGCTAGCATAATTCAAGATGAATAGAGAGGAAAGTGTAAATGCTTGTGCATCCTTTCCCTACTGAGGAATACCCAGGCCCAAATGTTTCAGTTTAGCATACTGAACAGTCTGACCAGTCCTGTTCTGATCTTCACACAAAAGGAAGCAGAGTAATAATGTGTCAATTTTCTGAAGCCAGGGGTGCAATGGAGGGGGTGAGGATATATCAGAAACCTAGCACAATACAGGAGAGACCATCATCTTAACTGCTGTGATTTGTCTTAATAATGATAGGTGGTGGTGACACCACTCATGAACCTACGCAAATGTTTTTTTTACTGTATCTCTAAATCATCTTAAGCATCTTAGATATGCTGGTGTCTAACTTAAGTCTCAAGTAATGGGAAAGAGAATCGGCCCATTGAAGGGAAGCTGAAATTCCTTCTTAGAAAATAAAAGTGCGGCTGAATTGACAAGAAAAAAATAGATTTAGCAAGGTTCACTTTCAACTTTGACGTGTTTCAAAACTTTCAGCATTTCTATGATTTTAGGGATGTCCTGTACAGTGTTCTGAGAATTGCACAATCCTCTGTAAAAAAAAAATAACCCAGTGACAGTAACACCATAAAGTAATCTTCCTCAAATCCAAGGAGAGGTATTCAAAAATCTATTTAGGGGTTCAATTGGTAGTAAAAGGAAGAGAAGAGGACAATGAGCAAACCCTGTCTACAGCTTTTTTCCAATGAAAAAGGGGAAGATAACAGCCCATTGGTTAACACAAATATTATTTTATTTGTTTTATTTTTATTTTTACATTTGTTAACTGGATTAGTCTGACTGGGCCCAGAAAGCCCTTTTTCAGAGATGACCTGAGGAGAAAAGCTCCAGGAAAGTAATTGATAAAAATAAAAAAAAAACTAACAATTCAAGTTGTAAGATATTTAACAGTACAAAAACAGAGAAAGAGAAATATACAACAAGAATATTTGCAAGGCAAAAGTACAGTATTTTGAGAATGCAGTAGCAACATGTTTGAGAAATTTGGTTAGCATTAAGTTATATACAAGGAAATATAGCAATCCCGTAAAATAAAAAAATATGCTCTAATATATAATATACAGGTCAGAGTAACATTATGACACAGTATATCAAAGATGCATTTAATAGCATAGGTATTAACGGCAGAGCAAGTAATATGTGTAGACAGTTTAGATAGGAAATACCAGGCAGATATATTAATCGAGAGAAGAAGAAAAATTCATTAGGTTACTTCCTGACAAGTACAGATCCATGCACGTTGGAAATGAATTTTTAGTTGCTTTTTGAATTCTCCACTTTTAGTAATGGAGGGAAGGGACAAGGGAAGTTTGTTCCATGAGTATGAAATTGAACGACTGTAAAGTATTTTTCCAATATTTTTGTTTGGATTGGAAAAATGCTTTACAGTCTGTGATGCCCATGCACTAGCCCAGCAATCAAGGAGCCTCAATCCTCACCACTAACAGCAGTGAGGGGGCATCCGTATAGGGAAAGCATAATAAATTCACACACAATAAAGTACAATTTCCCTTAAGAGCACAGAGAGATCACAGTCAGTCTGGGGCTGGTTTCTCCCTTTCTCTCCAGGTCCCCAATAAGACTTCCCACTGGTACAGTTATAGGGTCCAGATCTCAGCCTAGTGGGCAAGCTAAAACCTCCAGCACCCTCTCTGTCCAAGTGCTTCATGTCCCTGCCCAAGTAGCTGACAGACACACACTTTGAGATAAGAGTTACATACAACGACACAGGCACTCCTGGGGAAGGCTGGCACAGGTTCTCCAGCTGTGTCCCTTTTACCCAGACTGTACATAGTACCACTTGCCACCACCCACTAATATGTATCAGCTACCAAAAGGCCCTTATGAAAGAGTGTCCAATTATACTGTGCAATATTATTACCCAAATGGTAAGTGCAACTTAACAGTCAAGGCTTATTTGGAGTAGCTTTGTACTGTATCACTATATATATATATATATATATATATATATATATATATATATATATATACAATGTACTCTACAGCTTAAATTATCTCTACACAACACAGCCACAGTTGAAAGGTTTAAAAATATTTAATAAGAAATAATAAAAACACCAGACAATACTTCTTAATATACAGTGCCAATCAAGAGTTAGAGATCACAGAGAAATGCCTAAAATAACACAGCAGAAAAGTTCTGACATCAATATAGAAAAAAAACTAATCTAATCTTCCTAGTTCCTAGCTAAATCTAAGAGAAAACACAGTTCGACAATAATAAAATAGTCAACGTCCAGGAAAGGCAAAGTGAAACAACTGTAGACCAAAAATAGCGTATACTGTTTTATTAACCGCTTTCGTACCAAACTTCTTCAGAATAAACACATATATCAGAACTGCCTCTTATATACAATAATAAAATCATGTGATTAATTAAACAATTAGTTAATAAACTTCCTAAATCCAATTAAAACTTACTTAATTTTAAAAAACAACTAAACAAATCAGATAAACTCAACTTATTATAAATAATGTTTAAATAAAATGAGAATAAATTAAGCTACCAGTTTTATTTACATTTAATCTACGTTGTTTTAAAAAACACTTGATGTTAATTGTCTCATTGAGACCAGGGGCTGTATCGGACTTTAATTTTATTTGCCAGTATGTTTCCCTTTGTAAAAGAAAATTCTTATAGTCCCCTTCCCTCATATCCTTCTGCCCCACTTCAAGTATAGAAAATAGGAATTTTTTGAAAGATGGACAAATCAATGAATGTTTAAACAAGGCACTCTTTTGGTCCTTGGATTTAATAGAGTATAAATGTTCCCTAATTCGAATTTTAAGTTCCCTGGTGGTCATCCCTATGTAAAAGGCATTGCATGTTGAACACAGGGCGATGTAAATGACTCCACTGGTACCACAATTCACTAAACCTGGGACCTCCAGGGTCCTGTTAAAGGTACTAACCGAAATATAAGGTCCAGTTGAAATAAAACGACAAAAATTACATTGATTACAAGGATACATCCCTCTTTTATGGGTACCTAATTTAGGAACAATATTTTGTTGACTTTCAAAAATTCGTTTTAGGTTTAAACCACCTTTTTGAACAAAAATAGGCTTTTCCCCTAAAACATGATAAATGTCCTTGTTACCCTTAATAATACCCCAGTTTTTCCGGATTATGTTTTGAATATCCCGGCAGTCAGAGCTCATTTCCAAGGAACAAATTAAATTAACCTCCGTCTTATTTTCAATATCCTTCCTACACGGAAGGTCCACCTCATCACTTTTGAGATTTAACAATGGAAAATATTTACTGTCCCTATTGGACCAAATGTCCGCTCTAGTCCTGTCGAGAATAGATTGTTCATAGCCTCTTTTAATAAATAAAGAGGTTATGAAGGCAAATTCAAGGGTCAAATCCGCATCCTTAGAGGTCATGCGGCTTGCCGAATGAATTGCCTTCTGGGGATATTGTTGGTTATGTATTTAGGGTGCCCACTTTTGTAGTGCAAATATCCATTATTAAAAGTCATTTTCCGGAAAATACAACTGTGCAGTCGATTTTCCTCAAAATCCCATTTAAGGGAAACATCCAAAAAATTAACCGTAGACCCCTCAGTCCCTTTAGTGAATTTTAAATAGTCAGAAAACAAGTTAATATCTATAAAAAGTTCATTGACAGTCCTACTGTCACCATCGATTATGAAAAATAAATCATCCATAAACCGACAGAAAAAACGGATATTATATTTATCAGCCAGGGCAGGAAAAAATTGTTTTTCCCACCAGGACATAACCAAATTTGCAAATGCTGGTGCTGCTGAAGAGCCCATGGCTACCCCTCTTTTTTGTCGGTAATATGTTTTCCCGAAAAGGAAAAAATTATTTTCCAAGGTGACCTCCAGTAGTCTACACAAAAGAGAAACCATATCGTTGTTAAAATTAGGACAACTGGTAGTTAAAAAATTCCAAATAGCCTCAACTCCCTCGTGATGGGGAATACAGGTAAAAAGGGAAACCACATCCAGGGTAAACATAGTCTGCAAATCAGGGTTGAAACCACAGGTGTAAACAAAATGATTTATTTTCTTAAGAAAATGCCAAGAATCCCAAATGAAGGAAGGTTGTACAGAGACAACTGGTCCAAGAATAGCATCAAGGAACAAAGCTACTCCTTCAGTGGCTGAATGGGGAGCTGAAACTATAGTTCTAAATGGCGGTTTTAATGAGGACTTATGTACCTTGGGAATCCCAAAAAGTACCCCTATCCTGGGATGGTCATTAGTGCAAAAATCATAAAGTTCAAAACTAATTTCCCCATTCATTAGGGCATCATATAAATAAGTCTGAACCAAACGATAGCACCGTTTGATTTCAAAAAGTGGAATGGTTTCATATTCGTCCCTATTACCCAAAAGGTCCGACATACCCCTTTCATACATTTCCTTTTTCATAATAACTATGTTATTCCCCTTGTCACTTTTCATAAAGCGAAATTCCCCGGTCATAGATTGTAAATTTTTCAAAGCCAGCTTTTCTTCCCTTGATAAATTACCATTTAAATTAGAGTAATTACTCTTTATTTATTTATTTAATTAAATAATGCAAGTTCAACTTCCGAGAATATTTCTTAATATCTACAACAGTTCTCACATAATTGGCCCTAGTGTCAGGAACAAAATTTAAACCTAGTTTCAAAACGTCAAGTTCCACTTTACTAAAAACATGTTCAGTCAGGTTTATAATACTGAAATGGTCGTTAGTGGCTTCTATGTCTCTTCCCCTGACGACTGGGAGCTCAAAAAAGTTCTGCTCCTTGTTGAAACCGTTTTGGTTACAACTTGGTTCTTCCGGTTCGAAAAAGAACCCGATGATGGTAGGGGAACAGAGTTCACTGTTCCTGTCACAGCAGTAGAAACAATAGCATTATTCTTATTGTTAGTGTTTTGAAACTAGGTTTAAATTTTGTTCCTGACACTAGGGCCAATTATGTGAGAACTGTTGTAGATATTAAGAAATATTCTCGGAAGTTGAACTTGCATTATTTACTTCATGATCTTCCCTCTACTGAAAGTATTTTTGTTAAACCTTCATTTTTTTGTCCTAAGTTACACCATACCTTAAAAGTGTTTGAAGAAACATGCATTCAAGAAGTTGACAGTCTTTTGAGTAATTACTCTAATTTAAATGGTAATTTATCAAGGGAAGAAAGGCTGGCTTTGAAAAATTTACAATCTATGACCGGGGAATTTCGCTTTATGAAAAGCGACAAGGGGAATAACATAGTTATTATGAAAAAGGAAATGTATGAAAGGGGTATGTTGGACCTTTTGGGTAATAGGGACGAATATGAAACCATTCCACTTTTTGAAATCAAACGGTGCTATCGTTTGGTTCAGACTTATTTATATGATGCCCTAATGAATGGGGAAATTAGTTTTGAACTATATGATTTTTGCACTAATGACCATCCCAGGATAGGGGTACTTTTTGGGATTCCCAAGGTACATAAGTCCTCATTAAAACCGCCATTTAGACCTATAGTTTCAGCTCCCCATTCAGCCACTGAAGGAGTAGCTTTGTTCCTTGATGCTATTCTTGGACCAGTTGTCTCTGTACAACCTTCCTTCATTTGGGATTCTTGGCATTTTCTTAAGAAAATAAATCATTTTGTTTACACCTGTGGTTTCAACCCTGATTTGCAGACTATGTTTACCCTGGATGTGGTTTCCCTTTTTACCTGTATCCCCCATCACGAGGGAGTTGAGGCTATTCGGAATTTTTTAACTACCAGTTGTCCTAATTTTAACAACGATATGGTTTCTCTTTTGTGTAGACTATTGGAGGTCACCTTGGAAAATAATTTTTTCCTTTTTGGGAAAACATATTACCGACAGAAAAGAGGGGTAGCCATGGGCTCTTCAGCAGCACCAGCATTTGCAAATTTGGTTATGTCCTGGTGGGAAAAACAATTTTTTCCTGCCCTGGCTGATAAATATAATATCCGTTTTTTCTGTCGGTTTATGGATGATTTATTTTTCATAATTGATGGTGACAGTGTGACTGTCAATGAACTTTTTATAGATATTAACTTGTTTTCTGACTATTTAAAATTCACTAAAGGGACTGAGGGGTCTACGGTTAATTTTTTGGATGTTTCCCTTAAATGGGATTTTGAGGAAAATCGACTGCACAGTTGTATTTTCCGGAAAATGACTTTTAATAATGGATATTTGCACTACAAAAGTGGGCACCCTAAATACATAACCAACAATATCCCCAGAGGGCAATTCATTCGGGCAAGCCGCATGACCTCTAAGGATGCGGATTTGACCCTTGAATTTGCCTTCATAACCTCTTTATTTATTAAAAGAGGCTATGAACAATCTATTCTCGACAGGACTAGAGCGGACATTTGGTCCAATAGGGACAGTAAATATTTTCCATTGTTAAATCTCAAAAGTGATGAGGTGGACCTTCCGTGTAGGAAGGATATTGAAAATAAGACGGAGGTTAATTTAATTTGTTCCTTGGAAATGAGCTCTGACTGCCGGGATATTCAAAACATAATCCGGAAAAACTGGGGTATTATTAAGGGTAATAAGGACATTTATCATGTTTTAGGGGAAAAGCCTATTTTTGTTCAAAAAAGTGGTTTAAATCTAAAACGAATTTTTGAAAGTCAACAAAATATTGTTCCTAAATTAGGTACCCATAAAAGGGGGATGTATCCTTGTAATCAATGTAATTTTTGTCGTTTTATTTCAACTGGACCTTATATTTCGGTTAGTACCTTTAATAGGACCCTGGAGGTCCCAGGTTTAGTGAATTGTGGTACCAGTGGAGTCATTTACATCGCCCTGTGTTCAACATGCAATGCCTTTTACATAGGGATGACCACCAGGGAACTTAAAATTCGAATTAGGGAACATTTATACTCTATTAAATCCAAGGACCAAAAGAGTGCCTTGTTTAAACATTCATTGATTTGTCCATCTTTCAAAAAATTCTTATTTTCTATACTTGAAGTGGGGCAGAAGGATATGAGGGAAGGGGACTATAAGAATTTTCTTTTACAAAGGGAAACATACTGGCAAATAAAATTAAAGTCCGATACAGCCCCTGGTCTCAATGAGACAATTAACATTAAGTGTTTTTTAAAACAACGTAGATTAAATGTTAATAAAACTGGTAGCTTAATTTATTCTCATTTTATTTAAACATCATTTATAATAAGTTGAGTTTATCTGATTTGTTTTGTTGTTTTTTTAAAATTAAGTAGGTTTTAATTGGATTTAGGAAGTTTATTAACTAATTGTTTAATTAATCACATGATTTTATTATTGTATATAAGAGGCAGTTCTGATATATGTGTTTATTCTGAAGAAGTTTGGTACGAAAGCGGTTAATAAAACAGTTCGACAATAAGCTTACATATAGAACACAGGCAGTCTGCTGGTGAGTTGGATGTTCTCAAGACAAATGTTCAATGCTCTCATTCTTTCTGTCCTTAAATTGATAACACAGTACCACTGATTCAGTTCAGATTACATCATTTCTTTCTGGTTCCCAGGCTAACAGAACTCAGAGGTTAATAGCCCTTTTGATCTTGCAGCTGGTCAGGAAGCCAGAGCAATAAAATAAATTATACAGGAAATTCTAGCAATTAACTCTGGTCTGAAAACAATAGCCAGAATTACTTCATCCAGACATGTCGGCTCCAAGTTTTAAATCAAAGAATTTCACAATGCTTGACTTATCAGCTTTCTTACAGCAGAGGGCACTGTTACATTTTCTTCAGTTCAACATCCAATACAGTCTTTTTACATTTAACAGAACAAGCATGTGGCTTATATTGTTTACAAATGACAGCCTTATCTACAAATTCTATCTATCTAGGCTGCCAGCCTTCACCTAGATTCACCCCCCCCCCAGAGAACTCAAGCTAGTTTTTCAAGTGACCCTTGAGAAACATTGCTTGAGAGGGTTAGGTCTATCTGAATATACCTTACCCCATTACCTGTCTTGAGGGCTCATTTGCATTGGTATTGCTAATCCCACTGCGATGCACTGACATATCATATGCTTGCAACCCTAGGCACCATCTTAGCAACTTGGCATTTTGCTGACTGGCTCTGTTTAACCATGTTAGGGGATTGTGATCTGTCACTACAGTGAATTTTCTTCTATACAGATAAGGCTGAAGTTTCTGCAGTGCTCACACTATGGCTAGACATTCCTTTTCAACAGCTGCATAGCATTCCTCCCTGGGTTGGAGCCTACGACTGAGAAAAACCACTGGGTGCAGTTCTCCCCCTGAAAAAATCTAGATAAGTACAGCCCCCACTCCATGGTTCAAAGCATTCACCTGCACAACAAATTCTTTGCTGTAATCTGGACTGGCTAACACAGGGTGTCCTCCCAAAGCTTCTTTAAGCTTCTAGAATGCCTGCTCACATGCTGTGGTCCACACTACCTTATCTGGCCTGTTTTTCCTTGTCAGGTCTGTGAGGGGAGCAGCTATGGTACTATAACTGGGGACAAACTTTCCGAAGTACAACTGCTGTCCCTAAGAATGCTTCACCTGCTTTTTGGAAACAGGTGCAGGCAATGCTTGAGTGGCTTCTACTTTGGCAGGTTCTGGCCTGATCTTACCACTCCCCACTCTGTGTCCCAAGTAGGAAACCTCTGCCATACCCACCTGACATTTGTTGGGCTTAATGGTCAACCCTGCCCTCTGTAGTCTGCCCAGCACCTCCCTGACATGTTGAAGGTGCTCTTGCCAGGAATGGCTGTAGATGGCAATATCATCTAGGTAAGCAAGGGCAAACCCTCCTGCTCCTGCTAGAATATGATCTACCAGCCTTCAGAAAGTCACTGGGGCATTTTACATCCCAAAGGGCATCTTTGTGAACTCATACAAGCCAAAAGGAGTCATAAAACCTGACATCTCAATAGCACTGCGAGTCAAGGGCACCTGCCAGTAACCCTTGGTAAGATCAATAGTTGTAAGATACTTAGCCCCACCCAGCTGCTCTAGGGCCTCCTCTGTTCTAGGCATGGTGTAAGCATGTGACTCTGTGTGACTATTTCCTTTCCTATAGTCCACACAGAATCTGGTGCTGCCATCCTTCTTTGGCACCAGCACCACTGGGGAGGTCTAGGGACTGTTGGACTCTTGAATTACCCCTAGTTCCAGCATTTTCTGTATCTCTTCCCTCAGAGTCTGTTTGACTCTCTCAGGCACCCTGTAAGGGGCCTGCCTAATAGGCCTTTGGGGTCCTGTATCCACCTGGTGCTCCCCCAGGTGGATGCACCCTGGTTTTTCCAGTGAACATGTCCCCAAACTCCTGTAACACTGCTCAGATTTCTCGAACCTGGGTAGGAGGTAGCTGATTGGACATTGCTACCCCTTCCACTGAGGTGTCAGTCCGAGCCTCACTGAGCAATCAGTCACCATATCTCCCTCAGACTCCTCCTGCAATCCTGAGCAAATGCTCAGCACAAGGGCCTCCCTATCATGGTATGGTTTCATCATGTTAACATGGTACAATATGTGGTCCTGCCTAGCAGTTATACCATGTAGTTAACATCACTTACCTTTCTTACCACCTTGTAGGGTCCCTCCCAAGCTGCTTGGAGGTTATTGTGTCTAACAGGAATGAAAACCATTACCTGCTGCCCTACAGCATACTCTCTAGCTCAAGCATTCCTGTCATACCATACCTTTTTCTGTTGTTGGGCTTCTGCCAGCTTCTCCTGGGCCAAGCCCATGAGTTCCCCTGAGCCTTGTCCTGAGGTTTAGGACATGTTCCACAACAGCCTCCTTGTGAGATTCACATTCACCTTCCCACTCATCTAAAATTAAATCTATAGGTCCCCTCACCCTCTGCCCATACAGTAATTTAAAGGGTGAAAAACCTGTGGATTCCTGGGGAACCTCTCTGTAAGCAAACAACATATGGGGCAAATTGTTGTCCCACTCCCTCTTAAACTGGTCTGCAAATGCCAATGGCATGGACTTGATTGTAGAGTTTAACCTCTCAACAAGACCATCAGTCTGAGGATGGTAGGGGGTGATCTTCAGGTGCTTCACCTCACAGTACTTCCACAGACAAGCCAGCAGGTCTGACATGAAATTGGCACCTCTGTCAGTATTTCTTTTGGGAACCCTACCCTGCTGAAAATCTCTTAACAAAGCATTTGCCACCTTTTCTGCCTCAATGGAGGACAGAGCCACTGCCTCAGATATTGTGTAGCATAATCCACTACCACTAGGATATACTTTTTCCTGTGGAACTTGGGGTATTCAGAGGCCCCACAATATCCATAGCTACCCTCTGAAATGGCTCCTCAATCACAGGCAAAGGCATCAAAGGAGCTCTCACTTTATCTCCTGCCTTGCTTACCTTCTGGCACTGCTCACAGGTCCTAGAGTACCCTGTCACATCTCTGGAAATTCCAGGCCAATAGAAGTTCTACATAATATGTATCTTTGTACATTTTATGCCCATATAACCTGCAAAGGGAATATCATGGGCTATGGCTAGAAGTGCCAGATGGTAGGCTCTAGGCACTATCAACTGCTGTACTCTCTCACCTTCTAGCCCTCCCTCAGGGGTCCACTCTCTGTATAGTAAACCTTTGTCCCAGTATACAGATTCCCCCTTTTCTTGGGAATCAGATGCCTCCCTAGCTACCTGCCTCAGGCCTTGCAAGGTAGGGTCTGAGAGCCGAGACTGTCTCAACTCTCTCCTTGTAACCCTTCCCAGCTCCCCTTCTACAGGAAGTCTGGCATCTTCTGACAGTGGTGCCTCACTGTCTGTCTGGGTACTGCTACTCACCTCTACCTTTGCAGTCACTCTATCCAAAGGAACATCAGTACCCACAAGCAGCTGTAGCTCACCTTCAGTCTCACTGCTACAGAGCAGCTCCCTCCCTAAAGTAACCACCTCACCAGTCCTGGCTGCAAGTATGTGGTCTGTCTGGGTCTCCCCAGGCTCCCAGACCCACATGCTTGTCTCAAAGCCTGACTGCGTGTAACTGCATTAACACATGGTACTGCCTCATCCAAATCCTTCCCTATCAGGACATCTGCAGGATGGTAGTTCAGTGTCCCTGTTGTCTCAAGACAACCTACTATTGGCATTTTGTCTTCACCACTTACTGGCTCTCTCACCTTTTGTTCCCTACCTTGCCTCCGTCAACATCTGTATGCCACATGGCCCCACTGGTTGCATTCAAAACATTTAAACCTAGGTCCTGGACGTGTACCTGGACTAGTGGCTTCCCCTGCTACTGGCAGATTCTGTTGGGGCAGTCTGTGCTCCCCACCATGGGTTCCTTTAGACCCATGAGCAGTACTGGGGGTCATTTTCCTGTGCAAGGATGCCCTGCTTGCTAGGTATAGGTCTCCCTTCATCCACTCACCCACCTATGAAAATAAGGGCTCATTTTAGCAACATATTCACAAACACTTTCATCTGCCTTGCGTCTATGCTCACAAAACTTTTTCCTATAAGTTTCAGGTGTTAGCTTAAAACATTCTAACAAGTGATTCTTAACAGCAGTATAATCAAAATATTCATAATCAGTAAGTTTAGACAACACAGTTACAGCTTTACCATGGAGTAAGGGGGTCAGGAACCATACCCATAGCCTTTGGTCAACATCATACTGTTTACATACCCTCTCAAACATATGAATGAAACTATCAAAATTATCCTCCTCTTTAAACTGCAGAAGAAATTTACTGACCTTTTGTGCTTCTGGTTTCCAGTTACTCCCTTCCCCATTACCTGCATGACTCTGGTGAAACATCAGCATCTCTTTTTCATTCTGCCTCTGCTGCTCCTTTTCCTCAGCTTCCAGGCGTAACAGTTTTTCATTCTCCTCAGCCTGCAAATGCCGCATTTTCTCATTGTCCTCACTCTCTAGATGCCTCAGTCTCTCAGCTGCTTCAATTTCCAAATGCCTGGCCTCCAACTCAAGTCTCTTTAGCTCCAGGTGGATTTTTAAGTCCTCTGCAGAAAGATTGAGCTGTTCATTCTGAGTGTGGTACATCTCTACTGCCAGTCTGATCATCCTCCTGATTGCTGTTTTCTGATGCAGCTGTGACCAAAGCTGCAATCACATCTGCCTTAGTCAGGTTTCCATGCACCAGTCCCCGAGCCTGGCACATCTCATCCAGCTGGCTTCTTGTCAGCTTTCCATACTCCTGTGCTGACATGCTTGCCTGCTCTCCCTGACTAACTAAGCTAACAAAGAAATAAAACAATTGTGATCTGAACTCAGTATTCACTGCATGGATGATTTAGAGTACAAAACACCTTCAATGATCACTGTACACAAACTACAGGAGTTTATTCTACCCACACCACTACAAGCCAATTAGTATTTGTCAACCAATTACTATGTGGTGTGGATATCCCACCACTGTCAAACAATTAATACGTGATACCCATGCACTGGCCCAGTGATCAAGGAGCCTCAATCCTCACCACTAACACCAGTGAGGGGCGTCCATATAGGGAAAGGATAATAAATGCACAGTAAAGTACAATTTCCCTTAAGAGCCCACAGAGATCATGGTCAGTCTGGAGCTGGTTTCTCCCTTTCTCTCCAGGTCCTCAATAAGACTCCCCACTGGCACAGATATAGGGCTCAGATCTCAGCCTAGTGAGCAAGCAAAAATCTCCAACACTCCATCTGTCCAACCAGTGCTTCATGTCCCTGCCTAAGTAGCTGACACACACACACACTTTGAGATAAGAGTTATATACAGCCACACCGACACTCCTGGGAAAGGCTGGCGCAGGTTCTCTAGCTGTGCCCCTTTTACCCAGACTATACAATAGTACCACTTGCCACCACCCACTAATATTTATCAGATACCAAAGGCCCTTATGAAAGGGTGTCCAATTATACTGTGCAATATTATTACAAGTGCAACTGAACAGTCAAGGCTTATTTGGAGTGGCTTTGTACAGTATCACTATATATATATATATATATATATATATATATATATATATATATATATATATATCTGCAATGTACTCTAGATGTAAATTATTTATCTATTTTATTTATTTTGCATTTATTATCCGGGATTGTCCGACTGGATTAATGTCCATTTTCAGCGGAGGCCCGGGGAGAAAAGCTCCAAGGTACATGTACACAATGCAGTTGTCAGAACAATCAGTGTATGGCATTTACACCCAGGTTACATTTACTCATAGGTTACAGAACAAAGCAATACAACACCAGATAACGCCTGATGCTTACATGCAAGTATGTATAAACAGGTAGTAACAGCATATTACCTTCAGGATTAAGAATACACTGAGTAGATTTAGTTATGCATTTGACCATTGTGATATTGAGAGGGGTGGCTGAAGAGAGGACACTTATAGAGGAGAGGCGTGTGAGATGAACAGGGCACTAGTCAGGGTTGGTACAGGGACATATCCAGTGTGATTTAAAGTAATATTTAATCTTGTTTTTGAATACGGTTAGTGAAGGTTCTAGGGTCAGATCAGGTGGTAATAAGTTCCATATCTTTCCAACAGAGTTAGCAAATAGAGTCACGAGCAGCGTGGTTGTATTTTACTGTTTGAACTAGGAGTTTGTTGGAATAGCGGAGTGGTCGATTGTTGCTGTAGGGGCAGATCATGTTTTTTAGGCAGGGGTATTTTCTGGCCGGTGGAGGATTTTATGGGCAACTATGAGCTGGTTGAGTTGTAGAAGGTGAGGTAGTTCAAGCCAGCCTTTGAGATTTAGGTTGTGGGAATGGTGGGTTCAGTAGGGGATTGCCAGTAGCAAATCTGGTGTTATGGTTGTAACAAGATGATAATTTATTGAGATCAGTTTTGCTCAGGTAAGAGAAAACAGGAGAGGCATAGAGAAGGGTAGATAGTAGATGGGAGCGGGCGATTGCAGTTCTTGCAGGTGAGGTGGGGAATGATTTGATCCTATAGAGACAGCCAAGTTTTTTATTGATGGTTTTTATAGTTTGATTGATGTGCATGTCGAACCTGAGATTGCTATCAATTGTGACACCCAAGAGTTTAGTTTGAGTTTCTGGGGAGACAATGGTCCCATTACTAGCTGTTATGCTGAAGAGTGGCAGGGTGGACCTACGCGTACGGGAGAAGAGGAGTAACTTAGTTTTGTTGGGATTTAGGATTAGACATTGGTTTAGTAGCCATTTTTCAACCAAGTTAAAGGTGTTTTGGGTTATTTTGGTAAGATATGTTGGGTTGGTGGCAGAACAAATCAAGGTGGAGTCATCTGCATATTGAATGCAGGTAGCTTCCGGTATGATTGTACTAAGATCATTTTATAAAGATGGAGAAGAGAAGGGGACCTAGTATTGAGCCCTGGGGGACTCCTAGCCTGATGGGGAGGCATGAGGATAGTTTACCCTGCCACAGGACAGCCTGCTGCCTGCCTTGTAGGTAGGAATCAAACCATAGGAGTGCCTGATTTTCTAATGTGAAGGCCTTCAAGGTGTTCATTAGCATTTTGTGATGGACCATGTCAAAAGCCTTGGAGAGGTCTAGGAAGAGTGCAGAGGTAAGTTTGTTATTGTTACGGCTGAGGTTTATAATGTTAGTAAAAGAGAGGAAGGCTGATGTAGTGCTGTGATTTGGCCTAAAGCCACGTTGACAGTTGGACAGTAGTTTGTTCTGTGTGAGATATTTCATGAGTTGAATATCAACACACTTCTCCATAATTTTAGCTAGTGGTGACAAAATAGCTATGGGCCTGTAGTTAGGCAGTTCGGAGGAACTGCGTCCCTTATGAAGAGGTATGATGTGTGAGATTTTCCATATGGTGGGGATGGAGGCTTCTGATATGGATCGGTTGATTAGAATTGAGATGAGGTATGCAATTGCATCTGCAGCCTTTTGTAGGTAGTCAGCTGGGAGGAGGTCAGCAGCCAGAGTGGTGGGTCTTAGTTTCCTAAGTAGGGCCTTAATGAGTTGAGTGGACACTGGTTGGAAGCTAAAGGATGTATTGGTATGGGTATTGGCAGTATTTGGATTAGAGCCAGTGAGAGTGAGCTGCCTAGCTAAAGATTGGATAGTTTCAGTGAAGAAGGTGTTAAAGGAGTTAGAAATATCCTCTGGGGATTTTTGTTTGGTGGCAGAGGGGTTGAGGTGATGGTTTAGACTGGGTGGAGGAGTGTATGTATTCCTCCCCAGAATTTTCGTGGTTTATTTTGGTGTACTTGCTGTAGGTTATGGTAGTAATTATTTTTATCTATAGTTATAGATTTTTTGGCATCATTTCTTAGTTGTCTAAATTTAAGTTGATCAGGTAGGGTTTTGGTTGTGCGGTAGATGCCCCATGCTTTATTCCAGAGTGTGATTTTGGATTTTGTATCTTTAGTAAGGCAAGGTTTAACATTGACCTTGGTTCTAATAGTACATGTAGGGGCATGATAATTGAGTACAGCGAGGAATTTGGTGTTAAAGTAAGTGACAGCTTCATCTAGGGGGAGGTATTTTATGGCTGACCAGTTACATACCTTTAGTTCATTGTTAAACTTGTTGAGATCAAAGTTTTTGTTGCTTCTTATAGTTTTATAGGTGGGTTGGTAGCAGAAGCTAATTTTAAATTTGAGTTTATAGGTGAAGCAATGATCCCTTAGATCGTCGGGTAGGGTGCCTGATGTATAGAGATGTGGGGAGTTGTTGACTAGTATCCAATCTAGGGTATAGTCTTTATTTTGTGATTTGCTTGACCTAGTGAGTGAGGATATGGTTTGGGTAAACCCATGAAGGTTTACATGGGCTGTGGGGGATTTAGAGGAGCAGGCATTCCAGTCAATACTGAAATCCCTGAGGACAATGGTTTCTTGTGGGTGGCTGTTAGACAGCCAGCTTAAAAAATCTTCAAGGGTGTATGTGTTCTTCCCTGGGGGAATATAGACACAGACAATGTTTATGCTTTTGAGATTGTTAATATGTAGCTTTGTGATGATAACTTTGCCGTTATTAAATTGGGGGGGTTGTAGGGTGTCCATGGTGATGGATAAGGTGGACTGATAAAGTACTGCTACACCTCTGCCTTTTTTGTAGGAATGATCCAGTCTGTACATATTGTACCCTGGTGGCAGGATTTCATTGGCCTTGGTGGCAAGTTTTAGCTGTGTTTCTGTGAGGCATAATATATCTGGTAAGTGCACTGCCAGGAGGACATGTAGATGTTGGATTTTGTTGTTTATGCTCCTGATGTTGAGCTGGCAGGCCAGCAAGGAGTCAGGGCATCTGTTTGATGGGTTGATGCTGATAGGGGAGTTAGAGGGGGGTATAGAGTTAGAGGTATGGGTTGGGCCGGGGTTTGGGTGGATGTCACCATCCGCAGTGAGGTTATTTTTAATTTAGTTATGAGTTTCCAGATTCTGAGTAGGGTACAGTAGTAGAGCCTGGGTTTAGGACAAATGTATCTAGGTCTAGTAGGGACATAGTTCTTTTGGGTTGGTGAGTTGAGTATATGGGAGGGGGGAAGGTGATCATTTTTGTGCATTAGTGGAGATGTTGTGGTTCTAAAGCTAGGGTAGTGGAAGCCAAGGTAGCTCTTGTTCACATAGGCAGATAGAAGATAAGGGATGAGTAGCAGGGATGACAGAAGGGTTAGCAATAGAAGTTTAGGGGTAGACATATTTATTTTACTGAGATTAGTAGACATTATCTCTGCACAAAACAGCCACAGTTAAATGGTTTAAAAATATTTAATAATGAATAATAAGACACCAGACGATACTTCTTACTACACAGTGCCAGTCAAAAGTTCAAAGATCACAGAGAAATACTTAAAATAATACAGTAGAAATGTTATATCAATACAGAAAAAAAATAATCTAATCTTCCTAGTTCCTTGCTATATCTAAGAGAAAACACAGTTCTAAAATAAACTTACATATAGAACACGAGCAGAATGCTGGTGAGTTTGATGTTGTCAAGACAAATGTTCAATGCCCTCATTCTTTCTGTCCTTAAATTGATAACACAGTACCAGTGATTCAGTTCAGATTACATAATTTCTTTCTGGTTCCCAGGCTAACAGAACTCAGGGGTTAATAGCCCTTTTGATCTTGCAGCTGGTCAGGAAGCCAGAGCAATAAAATAAATTATACATGCAAATTCAATCAATTATCTCTTGTCTCAAAACAATAGCCAGAATTCCTTCATCCAGACATCTCGGCTCGGAGTTTTAGATCAAAGAATTTCACAATGCTTGACATCAGCTTTCTTACAGCAAAGTGCACTATTACATTTTTTTTCAGTTCAACATCCAGTACAGTCTTTTCACATTTAAGAGAAAAAGCCTGTGACTTATATTAATATTTACAAATGACAGAATTATCTACAAATTCTATCTAGCTAAGCTGGCAGCCTCCACCTATCTTCACACAGTCATTCAATTGCATATTGTAAATTGATCTGGAATCTCCATTCTTTTCATAACTTCCCATAAAGATGGCCAAAAAGTCGAATCAAAGGCTTTCTCAAAATCCATAAAAAAGTGCTGTAGCAAGTTCTGGGAGATTCTTTAAACTTTGGAAATACAAGCTTGCAGTGCGTAGCTGATCCCATTAATTCTCCCTTTAACGAACCCCGTCTGGGTGTTCAGGATCATGTCTGGCAAGACGGCTTCTAAGTATTTAGCTATGACCTTTGTTTGGCATCTGTATTAAAAAGAATAAATTAGTCTATAGTTATGCATAAGTAAGAGATCTTTATTACCTTTTGGAAAGACATTTATAATAGATAAAAAAGAGGCTAAGTTAATAGTGTGAGAGGACTGAATTAACTGAAGCAAATTTAATATCGGGTGCGATATGTCAAAAGGGCTAAGCATAATTCTATAAGCAAAGAAGTCTTTATCCAGATGGTCTATAAAATGGAGAAAATGTAGGAGTGGCAGAATTATATCCATTTAAAAAGCAGAAGAAATAAAAAAAACTGCTGTTAATAATCTTGGGGGAAATGTCACTATAACCCAGACATGTGGTATATGTGTTTTGGCTCTTCTTTGTCACAATTATAAGCCAAAAACCTAGGATTGTTAGTGTAACCCACTGCCTATGATTGGTAGGCTACTCAACCTGAATACAGTTGAGACCTCTGTTTTATTAGTGACCTCTTTTGTATTGGAATATAGAAACTGTGTCCTCGAATTTAGTATGACCACATTTATGCTAAAGTTCTTGAAATTCTTTCTCCTGTGAAGAAAGTTTATCTTGCAGGGAATTTGAGAACATTCATTGGGTTCCTATACATAAACATATTATTTCTGGCTTTTGATTCCCACCAAACCTTAGTTGGCTTGCTCTCTGCATGGTTAAGTGCTACAAAATGTTAGACCCCATTCACTACATGGTTAAAAAGATCTTTATCCAAAAGGATAAAGTGGTACATTCTCCAGGGCTCCTTATTACTCTGACTTAGTGGTAAAAGAGAGATAGAGAGACAGAGAGAGAGAGAGAATCAACTCATGGTCTGTGCTCAGAGCAGGGAACATTTTGGTGTTAGCTACAGTTTCGGTAAGTATAGAGGATTTGAGGATATAGTCTAGTCTGCTATCTGATGAGAAATGAAGGTAAATGTAGTCTTGCCAGGGTGAAAGATTCTCCAAATATCAACCAGTGCATTTTGAGCACACACTTCTTTAATAACTTTCTGAGACTTTAAATGCATTTCACTTCTAGTGTTGGACCTATCCCATAAGGAGTTAAAAGTGACATTAAAGGCAACTGCTAAAATAATTTTGTTTGGTTTGCCTCCTAAAGTAAATACTCTGCTGAAGAACTCTGAAAAGAAGGCTGGATCATCAAGATTCATAGCACTCACTTAACGTAGTGTCCATAGACTATCCAGGGAAGAAAATAGGGCTAACACCCATCTTGCCTGTTTATCTACCAAATGTTGTTTCAGCTGCCAATTTAAAGTTGTCTGTACACCTAATAACACCACAGCCTTAGAGCTGGGGTTTAGGCTATACATCATTTCCCCCCTCCCAAAAAGTCTGCAAAATCTTGGCATGCCTTTTAGCAACCTTGCATTCTTGTCAAAAAATGCAATGTTTTTGTTTAACCAATTCGTAATGACCTTACATTTTTACAGGGAAGACAAACACCTGATATTTAAAAATAACAAAGATAACAATTAAGAATGCTGTCAATTCCAAATTAAATAAGGTTAAAATAAGTACAGTATATAACTTAAAGCAGTATAATGGCAAAAATAAACTGAAAAGATATTTACTGGGTTCCTAACTCAGAACCCATAAAGTAAGCTAGTCACTCAAAACTACTCCTAGTATATACTAAAAAATATGCACATTTAGTGTGGTTTAAAACTGTCAGTGATAAAACAAGGAACACAACTAATATAAAGGTAAATGAGTCTGGTACCAGTTCATGTGTTACATTTTATCTTTTGCAACTGACCAACAGCTTTGGCAAAGCATCCTTTTAGGTTTTACAAATTTATCCATACCAGAATGAATTCCCAAATGAAATGACAACTCAGTGCTAGTGCTCCCCACTGACTCTGCTGTGGATGACGCAGAGCTAGTCATGTTGTCTGAACTGCCATTAAAAGTACTCTTAGAAATGTGCTGTTTTTCTTCTAGGAATAATGCCTTAAATGTTTGCTTATGTGATGTAGCCAGGCTGTTCACAGAAGCATTCAAAATAGCTGTAGCCTCTTTTTTCAGTGTTGATCTCCTCAGCTTCAGCAAATGTCATCACAGAGACAGTAGCAAATTTCTCCAGGTCTTGTTGGATGTTTAGTGTTCCATGGACACCTCTGCTACTTACATGCTAGTTTGAGAAGGTTCCAGACCACTTTCCAACTGCACTGAGTCTTTTCTCAATGTAGATTGTAAAAGTTCCAGGAGAGTTTCAAGAAAAGCAAATGTTTTATTATGGTTACTTCCCTTAATATGAGGGGTAGCAGGCTAAATAAAATAAGAAACTATTCCATTTCTGTAACAAAATGAACATACCAAGGAGATAGTCATCCTCACCTGCAGAGTCTCTTTAAAACACTCTTGAAATAATCGTACCTTCTGTACACAAAGTACAAATGGTTGGCCCTCCTTAGCTGCTGAAAGAATACACTTTTTGGCAGACTCAATGAGCATGTTAAAGATAATTTGGTATATGTCCATTTTAGTCCTGGGCCATAATTCCCTGTGAGCATGTTTAATGATGACTGGGATGGCAAGCAACAAGTGCAAAACTTCAGGTCGGTATTCCTCCAAAAAGTCAATTAAGCTCTCACCTTCTGTTCCTTCTTTACATCCCACCAGTATAAGACTATTCCTTCAAATCTTAGCTAGCCATAGACCCCCAACCATGACTCAGGAGGCCCACTCCACCAATCTGGACTTACTTGAATTCAAGATTCAACCCTCTACCCTGATCCTGGGCAACTTTAACTTCCCAACCATAGAGTGAAAGACTTATTCTAGTTCAAACACGAATGCCGAGAGATTCCTCGACTTTGTCAATGCCAAAACATTGGATTAGCTGGTCAACATCCCCACAAGAGGTGAAAAATATCTTGGACGTGGTACTAACCAGCATGAGTTATTTTAGCTAACTTTAGCACCCCTACAGTGTCATCCTCCTTGGTAAGATCTGACCATAAAGCAATCACTTTTGAAGTCACCATCTCCCGTGACCCCACCTTGCCAGGGACGAACAAAAAAACTTTTCCAAAGCTGACTACAACCTCCTGAGAGCAGGTATAAGCAGCTTCACAGCTACCATCCCTTCAGTTGAATCAAGCACTAATGTCCAAGCCTACACCAAAAAACTATAAGAGCACCTATATAGCTGCATGGACTCAACAGTACCTGACAGGACCAAATCACCTTCCTCAAGGAAGAGTAAACCTGTCTGGTGGACAGCAGCAATAAACAGACTCTATACTAAAAGGAAAAAAATGCTGTCCAGGGCAAAGAAGAAGTAGGTGCCAAGTTGGAAGCAATCTCTCCTTTGTCTGAACAACCAAATAAGGTCACTGGTGAAACTCTCTAAGGCTAACTTTACTTTGAGTCCAAATTGGCTGCATCCACTAAGGAAAATCACAAGACCTTCTTTGCATACATCCTCAATCTCAAAGGTAACTCCCAAATCTGCTCTGAATCGGTGGTCAAGAACACCACATACACAAATGCCATAGATATAGCCAACCTGCTGGCAGACAAGTTCAGTGAAAACTTCACCCCCCTGTCCCCCATCAGTAAACCAGGACATCCCCAGCACCACCCCTCATCACCAGGGAGCGGGTTATTAATGCCCTCTCAAAGGCATAAAAATACAGCTCCATGGGACCTGACAACATCCCTGGCTATGTCCTACATGAACTCAGGCAAGAGCTCTCAGAACCACTAGGCACCCTATTCAACTAAAGTCTGTGCACTGGCTTCGTCCCAGCAGAATGGAGGACAGCCACTGTCATCCCTCTGCACAAAGGTGGGGCAACCACTGACCCAGGCAATTATGGACCAATCAGCCTAACTAGCCTGATCTGCAAGGCCATGGAACGCATTATCATGGACCTTATAAACAAGGACATTGGCAACCTCCAAATGCTTGATCCCACACAGTTTGGTTTTGTCAGAGGGAGATCATGCTTGTTAAACTTGGTCACCTTCTTTGAAACAGTCACCAAAGCCATGGATGAGGGCAAGACAGTACACACTACCTACCTTGACCTAGCCAAAGCCTTTGACACTATTCCCCACTCTGGCATAATAGATAAACTCTCCCAGCTAGGCATAAACCCATATGTTACCAGATGGGTAGCTAACTGGCTCACTGATAGAACCCACTCAGTCAAAATAGGGGAAGCCACCTCTAGTAGTAGACCCGTAACAAGTAACGTACCCCAGGGTTTGGTCTTGGGGCCTCTGTTATTTAGAATATGCTTTTCTGAGGTGCAGGCCAAAACCAGTGGGCTATGGCTGACCAAGTTTCCAGATGACTGCAAGCTGGGTGCTGTCATCAGTTCCCCTAGTGATGTGGACATCCTCCAAGAGGGTTTCACACAGACAAATGAGTGATGCCAGAAACTTGGCCTCAAGCTGAATACCAAAAAATGCATCATCATCCCCTTTAGGGAGAGTAACATCCCCACAAATTATCACATAAATAACAATGTCCTAAGCACGCAATCAGTCGTGAGGGATTTGGGCACCCAGGTTAATAGCAACCTGACTTTTGACCACCATGTTGCTTCCATTGTACGGATAGCCTTCTACGTGGCCCACATCATAAGTAAGGGTATCTCATCCATGGACAAGGAGGTCATAACATCCCTGCATTCTTCCCTTATAAGGCTCATTATAGAGTACAATGCTCCTTTTGCCATGTACCTCACAAAGCAGATGCAGCAGCTGGAGAGACCACAGAGGTTCCTCACCAGGAGAATCCAGGGTCTCAAACATCTACCATACACAGGCTAAAAGCCCTATCCCTCTACTCAGTATCATACAGACTCCTCAGAGGTGACCTCTGCCTGGCATACCAGGTGATCTTGGACCCCCCGCCTTGATGGGACTGTTGCATATCCGCAAGTCAAGCTCCACTCAAGTAACCCACACACACGGCCTCAACCTGGTCTGTGACATCAACAGGACTTGTTGGTGAGACATATTTGTGTCCCAGAAACTCCCCCATCTGTGGAATAGGCTCCCTCTCCACGTCAAGCAGAGTACCTCTTTACCCCTTTTTAAGCACAACCTGGATAACTGGATGGGAAACAGAAAACACATCCCTGGGATTCCACCCATGTTCCTGCTGGACAGGGGCATTGGGTGCTAACTTGTCTAAACATGGACTAAACTCTTAGCTAGGCTTATAAGGACCTCAGGGCCAATAGCCTAGTAATTTCCTATGATCCTATGATCCTATGTTACCAAATGAAGTCAAGGTTCCAGCTAACCCAGGGCCAAACAGACTGATATCAATGTGCCCCCCCTTCCTCAGACGCAAAAACAATACAATGACTAACTAAAATTATTTTATATGTACCTCAAATCAATTAACTAATTAATTATGCTAAACAAGATCAAATACAGCAAAACACAAAACCAGAAGCAACTACAATTTCATGATGACAAACTACTAAAATCCCAATGCTAAAAACTTACAATGCCCTTCAAGCAGTATATAATTTGAGTAATTATACAAGCAGAAGAAATCCATATTTAATTTATAATCAAGTATAGACATATACATACACATATAACTATAATAAATATAATAATTATATATATTCTATATGTGTGCAAATGTGTAAATCAAGAGCAGAAATATACATTATACATAAATATGTATATACCACATATAAAAACCTTCATTTGAGGTACATATAAAATAATTTTAGTTAGTCATTGTATTGTTTTTGCTTCTGAGGAAGGATGGACACAGAGCTCTCCGGTG